>NC_068372.1:29637591-29855091 GCF_023724105.1 Carassius gibelio
TGCATTTGGCATGCACTTAATTCTGAATGAATTTTTTTATATCAAACTAGAAGCACAGGAAACTCTAGTTTACATAACAGATTATGTGAAACCGGTGAGCCACCTTTAATTTCCATTGAGATTGCATGACTAAGGAGATTAGAAATATCCCAGACTCATTCTCATTCAACACAAAGAGCACGTAGACAATGAGGGAACATATGCATATCTGAGCGCTTTATCAGACTCATGACTGTTATGAGCTACTATAAACTCTAGTGATGAAACTCTGAGGTCAAGAGGTCAACGCAATATGACTTACTATTTCACATTATTTAATTCAGAAAGGTTTCCGGGTTTAAAGTGTTACAAAAAGGACCATGCTTTTACGTTTCTTCTGAAATTTACCATGGTACTCTTTTAAGTGCTGGTTTTTCGAGGCCTTATTATGGTACTATAATATAGGCATGGTACTCAAATTCATAAATATACCACAATAAAGTACCTCTTACAACAAAAGATCTAAAAAGGCATGTCTCCGATGCTTTCTCAACATTAATGATTTATATAAATTAACCTCAGTAACAGCATGCATTTTGTACAATAAAAAGAGCCACTGTATAACCATGTGGATAACATTTTAATACCATAGTGTTGTACGCAAAGTGCATGAACCAACTGTGTATTTTCAGATGTTAACCTAAGTAACCTGTCCAGATGTTCTTTCCCTGTCAGTTTTCTTTCATGATGGCTCTCGCGTGCTGCAAACACTCGGGACATCATTAACGAAACTAATGGCTGCTAAAGAAAGGCCAGGAATTCCCAGCCACCATCAGCATTCCAGCCGTTCATCCCCCTGCATTTACACCTGAATGAGGCGAAAAGGCAGGCTAAGATCTGAGAGGAGAGAGTCAGCAGCTCAGGTGAGACTGGCGCCTGCTGTCCGCGTTTAGACAAACCCGCTGCGCGCGCCATCATCATGAGAAAGCGCTTCTGAGCGCGCGCACTGCCTCGCGCATTCACATTAATCACCCAATGAAAGCCTTACTACAGTAAACACGGTCAAACTCCAGCGCTCATGCTGCGTTCGTGACAATACCTGAGATGAGACCTGAGGAGAAAAAGATCTGTGTTTTTATTTTTATTTTTTATATTTAGATCTCTGGTAAAATAACACACACACGCACGCACGCACGCACGCCTATAGGTGACAAGTGATAAAAATGCACGGATAAATGACACACTTTATGATTTTCTTGTCTTGTGATTTTTGATATTTTTTATACATACTGCTAAAAAAACATTTAAGTATATCCTGAATGCACTGTAAGTCGCTGTGGATAAAAGCGCCTGCTAAATGCATAAATGTAAATGTAAACAGACTAGTTGTTTGCATGTCAGACTAGGTCTATTCAAGCATTGATTGACTGACACATGTTTTTAAGTATTCATTTCTAGATCGGCTTTAAAGCCCCGCAAACAATTATAGAGGTTTTTAGTAAATGTATAAAGTAAAGCTTACACAAGGTGCAGTCAACTGTCACCATCCTCCACTAACCACACACAAACAAAAAAACTAGATTTGGTTTTTATCATTTCAAACCATACAAACTAGTTTTCTTCAGATGTTTTGCTTTCTTTACAATAAATGACACTTGTGTAATCGAGCGCACCTCATTTACCTTTTATAGCATCCCACCCAAGTCTATGTATATATAATGACAGGGAGAGCTAGTTGACTTTTGGATCACCTACTAATCTATTGTACAGAAAATGACCAGATCAGCATGCAAAAACAACTTTATTTGACTTCTCTAAATGTAACCTCATTGTGCAGTCACTTGCTTTCATTGGAAAGCGCGTATATTTGGAGTCTAAATTACGCATGGGTGAATGACGGCTGTTTGGAGACTGGAATTACACTTGGATCATTTCGAGCTTTTGTTGAAACGCCTTGGTAACAGTTGTGTGTGTGTACTACACAGATGATTGTAGTGACCGCCTCCTCTCGGCCGCGCCCCCGCGAGGGGAGGGGAGCGCGCGTCATCACGCGCTTAAAAGCGCCGGAGCGCGCTGTCCGACACTGAGAGACTGGAGACCTGTAGAGAGAGCGCACGGTGACTTATATACCGAGTAAATTTGGGAACTCTGAACGCAGTTTCCTCCGCTCACACAATTGGTCCAGGAGAAGTATTTATTAGGTAGGAGGCGCTCCTGCCAGACACACTTTGTTCATGACTTTGGAAGTTCACTCGAGGGAAAAGCGCAGCGCAGTTTGACATCTGTCCACGAGCAAGTGCAACAGTACAGAAGATAATCACAACTCGATACGCGTCTCGGAAATGGCTTTACATTGCCTTTTGCCTTCGATTTCAACGTTTGCAAACCAGAAGGAGAAACTCTGGGAGGATGTAAGTATTTGACACTTTTCGTGCACGTGTAACTGGTGAAACTAGGGTGAATTAAGGGGAATTTGGGTAACGCGGGACACCAGACCTCAGAGTGGTTAAAACCGCAGAAGCAATACAAAAAAACCTAAACGAAAATATTGATTTTCCACTTGTTTGTACTAGATAGAATATTGAAAATACACATCGGGGAATGAACACGTCTAGTTTTTTATATGTCTTATATATATACACACACACACATGTATAACGAGCATAGTTTACTTGCCTATGTATGCGTGTATGCATATATGTGTGCGTACATACACACACAAACACACGCGCATTTATATATATATGAATAAGAAAGTTCTTAAAAAGAGACGAAGATACAGAGTCATGTCAAATGTGAAGTGCTTTCAAAATGAGTCATGCAAAACCATATGACAGTGTTTGAATACTAAGCACCTTTGATTTTGTTGCAGAGGTGGAAATGTGAGGAGGACAAACCACTGAGCGGCTGCTCTCTGCTCAACGTGGCACAGAATATGGACACTTGTCGTGGCCGCAAGGATGAGGAGGATCTGAGTAATTATTTGGACCTGGAGTTTATCCTGGCCAACACAACGGGACCCCTAGAGGCGGGAGCCGAGTTCGTCTCGCACGCGGAGCCCTGCGGCATGTACTCGACGGGAGCGTATGTTCCTCCGGAGCAATGCAGCGCTCCTCCTCCGCCGTACTCCAACAGCCTCATGGCCGAGCTTCTGAGATCCGACATGGACAGCTGCTACGACGGCGCCATTCAGGGAAGATTCATCGTCAACTCGTTCCCTAGACAGGACTTTGTTGATATCAAAGTGGAGCCACCAATGGACGGTTACGGGCCGGTGATGGGCATGGTGCCGCAGAGCTGCCAAAAAATCAAACAAGAGGGCAACGTTTCATGCATGATGTCTTTCGAGCAACCCAGACTGGCTGTTTCTCCACAGGCGACTGGGAATATGACGCCTCCGTTGAGTCCGGATAACTCCCATCTGCACCCGTCTGCATTTCCGCAGGCTTTCCATCACTCGCCTCCGGCTTACACTCAAATGCAGATCCCGTACACGACACAGCACCAGTTCGGCATGTTCGAGGACACCATGGGCATGCAACCCAACATGCAAAGAGCTCTTCTGACTCCTCCGTCCTCCCCGATGGATCTAATAGAGTCCAAACCCAAGCGGGGACGACGCACCTGGCCGAGGAAGCGCACGGCGACACACACCTGCACCTACGCCGGCTGCGGCAAGACGTACACCAAGAGCTCGCATTTGAAGGCGCATCACCGAACCCACACCGGTAAGAACACGTTTGAGTTTGTCTGTAACATGCATTTGTGTTTTGCAACCAATAAAACTAATCACATGGCTTTGCATCATCAGGTGAGAAACCGTACCACTGCAACTGGGAGGGATGCGGATGGAAATTCGCCCGCTCCGACGAGCTGACGCGTCATTTCCGCAAACACACGGGGATCCGGCCGTTCCAGTGTCACCTGTGTGAGCGTGCATTCTCCCGCTCCGACCACCTGGCACTGCACATGAAGAGACACCTGTGAAGCCTGGATCCACAACCACACAACTGCCTTATTTAATGACTTAAAACATAAAGAAATACATCATCATACACTCTTAAAAATAAAGGTTCCAAAAGGAATTTTCGGAACCTTTCAGTGATCAGTTCTTAAAAGAAAGAAGAACTTTTTCCACTATATATAGAACCTTGGAAAGGTTCCATTGATGTAGAAGGTTCTTTATTGAATCGTCGATGCCAAAAAAAAAAAAGAACCTTTATTTTTACGAGTGTACTTTTTTAAAACAAGTAGCTGGTACTACATAGATTAAGCAGAGCTCTTTTAAATGCCTTTTTTGGGGTAAAAAGCATCCTGAAGGGCTGGTCCTATGAATCTGTGTCCGATCGGGAGACAGCTTGTATGTTTAACGGTTTCTTTCCGAAGCAACGAAAAAGTGCAAAGCCTGATGACTAGCAAACCTCCAGTTTTCTAATGTAAATTGTAAAATGCACAACGACAATGTTTTGCTCCTGAAACTGCCTTGCTACTATGCAACAAACAGAGCTGTGGGTTCAAATGTGTTTGCATTTCTTTTTAAACGTATTGTTTCTCGTTGCACCGTATGCTCTAGGGCTTGAGGTCCTGGGGTTTTATAAGATTGTGTACATGCATTTTATATTGTAAGTACTGTATTTATTGTAAATATTAAACTAAATTTGAATATATATATTCATCAGGTCTCTTGTCTTTGCCTGTCATGTTCAGTCTGACCTATTGGACGTCGGCTGGTAGTCTTTTATTACGGGCTCCTTTGAAGCCACTGGAAAACGAAGTCTCCAGAAAATGGAGAGGTTTATGGCGAGCGAGGGACGTCTCACGAGTGCTATTCTTGAACCCCCACTCAAGCTGGTGGAGTCGGGTATTATAGTTTAGACCAAGATGCTTTCCAGCTGCGTCAGGTTGAGGCCAGCAGCCTGTGGCTTCTGCCTATAAATACAAACACTACATTTACATAATTACAGAGAGAGAATTTAGATCCGTCTGGACGGAGGGGCGCTCGGCTCACGACTGAAGGTCCCAGACTCCAGAGAAGACACGGACATCAAAGAGACTCCAGGGCCACTTTGATGTCCAACGTGCAAGACAAAATCCCAAATCTGCATATTTTATTAAAATATTTGTTTAGCATCAGCTGGTTTTGCGTTGAGACAGAAAGACAAGAAAAATATTCTTGTATAAATACAAAAAATAGATACAGCTACACGTGGTATATTTTTACTAATTTTGTATATTTTAGAATCAAGAGAAATTTACATTGAGATAAATGTTTTAGATATGGTCCAGTTCATCTATATAAAAATAAAAATTATATATAAATACAACAAACATACATATATATATATATATACACACACACACACACACACACACACACATATATATATATATATATATAAATAAATTTGTAAACATGATTTGCATACTTAATATAAATCAGAAAGCGCGCCCACACACACACACACACACACACACACACACACACACACACATATATATATATATATATATATATATATATATATATATATATATATATATATATATATATATATATATATATATATGTCACTTACATAGCATAAAAATATATTAAAATCTAAAATTATATTTAATTCTTATTGAATGTGTAGTGTCTAAAGTGTCAAAAAGTGCTTAAAAGCATAAAAATACAGTACAAAAAAATAAAATGAAAATTCTATATTAAAAATTCATATTCATATATTATTAAAAAAAAAGTTCCATATCTATCTACATCTATCTATCTATCTATCTATCTATATATATATATATATATATATATTATAAAAACATTCAAAAATATAAATGAAAATTCTAGATAAAAATGTAATATAATTTATGTATCAGTTATGTGCATACAACGTATATGAAATTCCAACTGAATGTCTAAATAAAGCATCCAACTCTGTGCTTTTGTTTTCCAGGAGCTGAACTTGTTCTGCTTTGGTGAATAATGTGTGAAAACAGCACTAGAGTTCCCTTTTATGCAAATTCAACAAAAAGAAGAAATGTGATCCCGACTATTATTAGCAACTCGGTGAAGTGAAGCAGAAATCTCATTTCACTTTTGTGTGCTGATGATAGTAACTTTTACTACCAATCTGACATAAACAGAAAAAAACAAGCTTCTCTTTTTCCCCTTCAGTGCAAAGCTAATTTAAGGGCTGTTTACTGTGATTACTGCAATTCAACAGAATTCAAAGTAGAAGGAAAGATCCCCTTGTATACAAAAACTAGTCTATTAGTTGTTTTTAAAACAATGAAAAAATATGCAAAGACACTTTTTTAAACAAAACACTGAATTTACGTCTAGTCATCATACAGATTAATACAATAATGTTGAATTTTAAATCAATTTTGTGTAAAAATTACTTCACTTTCGCCAGTCTGATTATAAAAAAGTATGGAAGCTTGTTTCTACCATGGGATAAAAAAAAATCACTATTATGAGCTTATATCTAGAATTGTGAGATCTAAACTCAGAACTGCATGAAGAGACGCCAGAATTGTGAGAAATAAACTCAAGAATTGTGAAAGAAGTCAGAATTTTGAGATACAAACTTAGAATTCTGAGAAAAAAAAACGGAATTGTAAGATACAAATTTAGAACTCTGAGGGGAAAAAGTCAGAATTGTGAGATGTTAAATCAGAATAATGTGAAAGTCAGAACTGTGAGTTCTAAATTGTGAGATAAAAACAGAATGGTGAAACATAACTATAAATTAGATTTCAAACTGGAAAACAAAGGTCAAACTCCAAACCGCTTTACAAGTTTATGGCAGTAGTGTGCTGTTCTGAACACATCCACTCAGCACTAAAACCACAACTAACTCCAAACTGGACAAGAATGTCTGGAAGGCCTCTAAACCAAGCGCACGTGTGGACGGTTCAGTAGGTGAGCGATCGAGAGCAAGAAAAACACAAATGAGTTAAGAGCTCGGTCACCTGAGCCCTTCTCATTTGTCCATCTTAAAATCAGCTCTTTCAGCAGCCTTCAGTAAATAAAAGCTCGCAGAAGAATTTCCTGTTATTCCGAATGGGGGTAATTAACATACCGAAGCTAAAATTCACGCAGCTGTCAAATTATTTTCACACTTAGATCTCAATCTTTCTTGAGCTCGAGCTTCATTCTTGAAGCTTGTGTTACTCGACAGATCCAGGAAAAACAGCAAATTGCTGAAGCCGTTCACAGAGCATTTGCAAAAGACAAACGTCTGATAGACCTTGCAGAAGAGTCTCATTGATGTCGAACATCTTGATGTACAGGGCGCTCATCCATCATTAGAGCCGCACAGCAGGACAAGTACAACGCACGCTTGATTTTGCATGAATAGAAGTAGTTAGGCTCAGTTTCTAGATGCCTCGAACATGAAGATGAGTAGATATGAAGTGTAGCAGGTGCTCATAGATCTGATCGGTAACCTATTAACAGAGAAATTTTAAAAGCAGATATTGAAGACTGCAGCTGCTTAATTTCACGTCTTTCAATTCAAAGTTATAATCCAGATCATGTAGATCTTACAACACCAATGTCATGGGTTCAGTATCCAGTGAATGCATGAACTGATCAACTGTAAACCTTCAATGCAATAAGATGCATAAAATTTTGTAAAAAAAAAAGCGTATATGCATAAATATCTAATGTCTAAATATTAAATATCCAAAATTTAAAATAAAAATATTTGGTAAGGTTTGATAAGGTTTTTATATTCTTTAAAATATACATTAATTAAAAATCTAAATATATGTACGAATATATAAATAAATTATATATATATATATATATATATAGATATATATATATATATATGTGTGTGTGTGTGTGTGTGTGTGTGTGTATATATATATATTTACACCTACACACACTTTAATAATATTTATAACAGAAATAATAAAATAATCCATTATAATAAAATGTAGATTTGTTTAAAGAAAAAAAAAACTTTATACTATATTCAGATAAATATGTTTGACATTTATTAAAACATTGAAAAGCAGCACACTAAAATCATTTTTAACCTTTTTCCACGAAAGAACCAAAACACATAAAAACACAAGTTCAACAGAATCTTCAAAATGATCAAAAATCAAACCCATATAAACACCAGAATTTCCTTCTCTAGCATATAAAAAACCCAAAACCTGCTAATTTTACGGTAAAGTATCACAGATACAATAAATATATGAATGCATAAAAAGAACAAGCTCGAAATACAGTATAAGGCTACACTTCAAGGCAACATGTGCTTCAAGAAAAGGCAGGGAAAGGGTTAAAACCACATGAAAGTGGGCAGTGCTGGTTTGTGTGATCCGGTGTCATCTAGAGGATCTGATCAAGCTTTAAAGGGTTAAACTCTTAAAAATACAGCTCACATCATCTCTCTCCCATGTGAACAGCACAAAACCCAAATAAAAACAGGTTCAAGAATAAAGAATATGCTTCATTTGATCTTCATGCTTCGAACTCGTTATATTTAACAGTATCTGGAGGGCAAATGAGATTCGGGAATGCATTGATTATGTAAATACAGACATCATATATGATCATAAAGTGGGCTGACGGCAACTAAATGTCATGCATTTAATAATTAATCCCTCTTAATAAATCAAACGTCTGGTTTAGAGTTGTATAAAGTTGATCGTAATCAAACTAATGAAGCACTGGAGTCTGACTGGTCCTACAGTATTTGGTGAAGCTGTATATAATATTCATAAAGCATAACTCAGTGGTTAAGTATTCTGTGCATTTTATAAGTGGATCTGTAACTATAGCCTTTGGTTTTGTTGTACTTCATTGGTTCAGTGATCGTCACAGCAAACCTGAGAGAGATCTTCAGGAAGAGCGTGTGATTGGGGAAGAAGCTTCATCTGAAAGTTGAAGGATTGAATCATAAACCTAGCAGCGTCATGTTCTGGGCATTTCAGCTCGACTGAGAGCCAGAGCCAGTTCCAGGTCCAGCTGTTCTTGTAGGCGGAGCCTGCGGAGTCGCTCCGCCTCCTCTCTCTGGCTCTCGCGTTTGGCCCACTCCAGCTGCTCCGTCTCACTTCCGAACTGAACCGGAAAATAAACCACAGAAACTACAATTCATCACACGCACACAGCAGAATGCATCACTGGAGGGCTGGGCGATATATATAACGGAAGCATATATATATTGACATCTCTCATCCGGAACGATCTTGATATTTATGCATTTGCATTATGCATTTAAACAGACATTAATTCGTAGATTCAACATGTTTAATTTGAAAAATAAACAACTACAGGAATAAGTAGCGCTGCATGATTTGAGGGGAAACTGGTCTTTTGTTCATCTGCTTTCACTGTGGATTCGTTTATAAACCAGGCACAATTCGACAGGATTTTCAGAAAGATTAAAATTAATAGACGATGTTGTGAGACTACATTGGATCCGACGGTAATGTCGCAACACACAAGTGTGAGGAACTGTTTTTATTACGTGATCGCAGTTGCTTTGCCTGTTATTACGGATATGTACTTTGTATTTATGCATTTTTAATCTAAATCACAGCAGAGTCCATCTGTCAACATTATGTTGATCTGTGAGAACAGTGCAAAATAATCACAAATGGCAGTCCATGCCCCTTTAATGCTTCTCTTTGGTTTATAAGTGCATGATTCTTATTATGTTTGGATTAAATCATGCAGCCCTATTTAATAGCCGAATAAAACATTGCTTAATTTTACACCACCATTAAAAACATCATGAACACATTGTGACTACTGAATATATATATATATAGCCCAGCCCTCATATCAAATCACATAACAGGGAGAATATAAAATCACTCATTTCACATGCACATGTGTGCAAAATTATATAACATCTGATCTGATGTAATTTTTTTTATTGGTCAAAAACACACCGATTATCATTTATATCATCTGTAGTGCAAGCAGAGATCAACAGCCATGAAAACAACCAAACGCTGTGAAGCCTTTGGTTTCCATCAAATGTAAGTTACCAGTGACCGAACACACAGGGAATGAAATGCATTTAGTTAAAAAAAACCTTTTTCCTTTCCACTACTTTTAAGTGTGCTATTTTACATTAAATGCATCTACTGTTCTGTAGCTCAAGTGGTAGAGCATTGCATTAGCATCACAAGGTTGTGGGTTCGAATCCCAGGGAACACATGTTAGGTTAAAAAGGTTAGCATGAATGCACTGTAAGTCGCTTTGGATAAAAGTGTCTAAATGCATTAATTAATTAATGCAAATGCATTCAGACACTAAGTGCAATTTCTGTCTAAATACTGTACTTCCTATTACACACAATGCAAACTAAAACTTGAATCAATCACAAACTGTTTGCTCTTTTCCCACTGTGGTTGGTCAGCTGGTCTTACATTTGCTGCCGCTCTTTTAAAGAGCTTCAATATACAGGGTTTGTGTGCACGCAGGGTGGAGCAGGTGTTTAATTGTTGACAAACACATGCAGCAGCTCAGATGTGGTCGACAGACTTGTGTTTCACCTTACCTTTGTGTGTTCAGTGCCTGGGAGAAAGACAAATTACAGCACAGCTCTGAAGACACAAGCAGCACGGCATACACAACACAAAGCCTCATGCAACATGCAAACTGCATCAGCACAGCACAGACGCCATGCAACACCGGGTGCATTCAGGTCAAACGAGCCACTTTTGGCCCAGATGACCTGGATTTGACGCGTTTAACTATTAAAGTTCAATTCTACTAAACTGTTTACTCCTGATATGAAATAATAAGGTTGTGCATAACACTTAAGCAAGGATACTTCAAAAGTTCTGTAGTACTTAATTCCACTGATTTAATTCATTTATTCAAAAAATACAAATATATATAAGGTATAAACATATGCAAAAACAATGTAAAGTAACTGTGACACTGTGGTGAAACAAGTTGCTACTACGTGTCAGAAAACAGGAAGTGCTTTTGTAAAAGCTTCTCACTTTTCTAGACCAAAGTGTCATTCTGAGGTCATATTGTCATGATGAGTTTTTGTAAGGTCACTTTAATGTACTTCAAGAATATGAAAGAGCATTTAAAATGATCCTAAAGTTTTATTCTCACCACGAGAGTCATGGGTATTCATGCATAAGGAGTTTTCATAAGCTGTTTCTAAATTATGTAATGATTGAGTCAAAGAAAATAATATTGCACAGGAAAGATGGTGCTAAAGTTGTTGCAGAAACCAGTGAAGAAACCTTTAGACGTCCTAAAACAAATCAGACCTGCTTTTAGAGAATCTATCTGGAATACAATTGATTTTTGTGCCTTCGTTGCAAATTGTGTTATTCAAAGCATAAATCAAATGCATGCATCAAATGCACTGTCTAAAACAATAAACAACTATTGGGGTAAGACAAATACACTTATTTTTAATATTCAAGTCTGTTATGGATGCCACGGTCTGAAGATGTGTGAAAATTACTATGATGCATGCTTAATAAACACCAAACAGCTCTTACCGATTCTAATCAGATTACTGAATACTGAATATAAACTACCGTATTTTTCGGACTATAAGTCGCACCTGAGTATATGTCGCATCAGTCCAAAAATACGTCATGATGAGGAAAAAAACATAAGTCGCACTGGACTATAAGTCGCATTTATTTAGAACTAAGAGAAAACATTACCGTCTCCAGCCGCAAGAGGGCGCTCTATGTCTTCAGTGTAGACTACAGGAGAACTGAGCAGCATAGAGCGCCCTCTGGCGGCTGGAGACGGTAATGTTTTCTCTTGGTTCATTTCTCTCGGTTCATGTCAAATTAATTTTGATAAATAAGTCGCACCTCACTATAAGTCGCAGGACCAGCCAAACTATGAAGAAAAGTGCAACTTATAGTCCGGAGAATACGGTGTGTAAATGATGTTTCGTCTGCAGAATTTTATGCATCATTGGTCTTACTGTTTTTATGAAATTCAGAACTATTTTTTGTTCCACAGACTTGAAAAGGTTATTACATTGTGTTGAACTAACTTTAAAAAGACGGAGGGTCATAAATATTACCGGAGTCTGAGAATGACCCATGTTTGTTCTTGAGTCCAGTTCGCATGAAATCAAAGGTTTGGCTGAAATCAAACGGTCACAAAGGATCGGTTCCACCACAGAACTTCCTCTTGCTGCATCATCAGTTTAAAAATCCTTAAACTACAGATTAATCATGTTTTCATGTCGCTCCAAAAAAGCACCATTGAAGTGTGTTCTGAAAGCATTTCTTAGCAAAGACATTATAGTGCACAATTTGAATGAACTTCTGACCTGTACAAGTTTAGAACAACATGAGGGTGAAAAAGTTATGTATTGTCATTTTAAAGGAATAATTAACATTTGATGAAAATGAGTTTCTGCATCAGATTTGGAGAAATGTAGCATTTCATCAGTGTGTCATCAGTGGATGCTCTGCAGTGAATGGGTGCCGTCAGAATGAGAGTCTGATAAAAACATCACAATAATCCACAGCACTCCAGTCCATCAGTGAACATCTGGAGAAGACAAAAGCTGAAACAAATCCAGCATTAAGACGTTTTAACTTAAAAGCAGTCGCTTCTGGTGACTGAAATACGAGCAGATTTCTCTCCTGATTCAGACCACTTGTTCACTTAATATAGATTATGCACAGTTAAACATTAAAAAACGTCTTAATGCTGTATTCGTTTACAGATATCAACTGGTGTGGATTATTGTGATGTTTTTATCAGCTCTCATTCTGACGGCACCCATTCACTGCAGAGCATCCTTTGGTGAGCAAGTGATGCAATGCTACTTTTCTCCAAATCTGATGACGAAACAAACTCGGATGGATTGAGGGTGAGCACATCGTAAGCAAATCTTACAGCGGTGTAAAGCGTGGCATGATTCTGGCATCAGCGTGCGCAGGACAACGGCAAAACAGCAGCGCAAGAAGCAGCGATGGCACATGTCGGGATGAAGCGGATGAAGCGGATGCAACTACACATTAAGACAACAGGAAGTAGCTAGACAGAGATGATCAGACGACATCACACTGGACTTACAGCTCTAAACGCTGAGGACGGGTTAACCGCAGACGGTAACGTCGAGGACGAGGAGACGGGTTGTGTCTTTCGAACAGCTGGAGCACCAAACCCTTGACTATGTACCCCTGAACCGCTATTCTTCCCTGAAAGTGTCAAAGAAAACAAAGATGACCCCCAAACACCAACAGAGCAGTTCAGGAACAAGAAAAGATCAGTAAATTCATAAAAAAAGTGTTGTTGAATTCAGTTAAAAGCAGCTGAAATGTATTTCTCTGATAACAGTGGATCTCATATGATGTGACCAAACATTTAATCAAATATAAGCTCTAATGATCGGCTATTTATTATATAATAATATATAATATATGAATGAATATACTATAATAAATGTAGTCCAGTTGCTTTTCTCCAAATTCTGTAATAATTTGGATGAACAAGACCTTCACAAAGTGATTCGAAGGTGATGAAGATGAAGGACACCCTTGATTTGTGGAAGAAAAAAAGTGACAGCAATCAAGAAAACAAAATATAAAAATCCACAAGAGTTCAGCAGCATTTCAGACTCAACTATTCAATATATTAACATGCAAAACCCCAAATATTACAGTAAAATAGTACATTATTGATTATTTAAAATTTGTATTAATTATATTTGCTATTGCATGAAATAAATATATTTAAATAAATTATAATACACTGTATAAATTGCTGAATAATAATTTTATAATAAGTATTTATTATTTATAATAAATAAATATGTATAGTAAATAATAATATTTCTATTAGATACATTTTCTTCATACATTTTTTTTGTGCATCAAAACCACTGCATAAGTTTCATTTCTTCAAAATATGAGAAGTATTTACTGAATCTCAAAAACCCTGTCAAGAACAAGCAGCAAAAACACATATGCAATTAAATGCATTATACTTTATTAATTTTTATTTTTTTATTTAGATGATTAAACTATAATTTTTGATTGTAAAATACATTTAAATGCAAAATTTTAATTGTAAATTGTATTATAGAATTTCTCATTGCAAAATATATGTTTTAATGTTTCTTATAATAAAAAACGGTATTACTGTGATGTTCTAATGATAGTGACAATAAATAAAAATGCAATTAAACTCATTATTATAATGATATTAATTGTATTTTATATTATATAGATTTTAATTGTAAAATAAATTAAAATGTAGGCCAAAAAAAATGAAATGTAAATCTTATAATGGAAATCTTAAATGCTACATTCCAGTAGTAATGCTTTTTATATTGTTGTGTTTTTACAAAATATAACTCATTATGCAAATAATTATTTTAATGCATTTTTTGTATGCATGCATTTATGTATAATATACATAATTAGGTATATATTTCAATTGTAAAATACTATTTTTGTTAATTTAATCACTTTAAAATTGTTTTATAATGGGATTTAAAGAAAATATGCAAAAATTACATCATCATTATTGAGAATAAACCACTCAAATCAGGAAAAAATAAAAACTAGCAAAATAACTAAAATAATTTATAAAATAGCTTAAATGTCACAATGCAAAAAAAACTTAAATGGTCCTAAAATTATTTAACTCGAGGATAAAATGTGACCTATACAGATTTTGTACCTGAAAAAGAAATGCATTAAAAGAAAAACAGAGAATTAAAGTGGCTTAGAAAATGAATGATGTGAAGAGAAGTTTCAAAGGGTCACACAGATCAGAAGCGTACAGTATTTACAGTTCCAGAGGCGTGTGAGAACCTGGCACAAACATATTTAGCCAGCCGTGGGAACACTGGTGCTCAGTGGAAGGGTGTGAACCACGAACTTTAGAGGAACTCACTTCTCTATATCTCTCGCACCACCACACAGGCCTCGTGTGCCATGAGAGGAAGAGCTGTTTTCTGTCTTAACTCAGAGATAGTAGTGAAACTACCAGCGCCGCACCCTTGCCCTTTCTGTGCCCCTTACAGTAATAAACACAGCAGTAGTGTAAACACCTGCGCATCAGACAGTCCTGACGTTACGAGCGTGAACACAAGCTGGAGCTGGAGGGGACTTCACTGAGCTTGAGACAAAGCCTGGAGCTCAACGTGCAAAACAAACTCAATTCAGATGTTGATCTCAGACTGTATTTGAGCCTTTAATACAAACACATTGACTCACGTAAACTACTGCTTACTCTATAGCAAATCTATTTGAATTATTAATGATTAATCATGCATCTTAATTGTTTATAATGTCACAAAATATACACTGTATCACCGAGCTCTTTATATATGGTTGGATATATATAGCATGTACATAAAATTTATTTTTGGGCTTATATGAACACTTAAACTTCAAAAAAAAAAAAAAAATTAATAATAAGGAAGCTAATTAAATAATAAGTATTTCCACTTACATTATGTGCGAGTATATATATACTATAAATCAAATCTAATCTTCTAATTTATAAATTGTAGTTATACATACATACATACATACTATTAAGTACATTTATATATAATTATTTAATTAGTAATTAATTCTTTGTTGATTTTGACATTTAAAAATATTGTATTAATGATTAATTAAATTAATGATTGTGATGAAATAATTTTTATTTTATATTACATACATTTTAATTGTAAAATAAATGTGAAATAAAAATATTTTTATTTTAATTATACATAAATATGAAGTATATATATATATATATATATATATATATATATATATATATATATATATATATATATATATATAATTATTATTTAATCTTTAAAGATGCATTAAACACACACACACATAAATATACATAAATAATTGCAAAGCTCTATTTCTGAAGTTTAATATATAGTGTTAAAATAAAATTGGAAAATAAAGTAAGATTAGCAAATGCTTTTTTTTTTTGTTAGTTCATGCTTATGTAGTCAACTAATGTAAACAATTGCAACCTTATTGTAAAGTGTTTTATCCAACAACAACAACAAACAACAAAATCTCTGTACTTTCACCATCTGAACAATTTGAGATCTTGCAGCACAAATCACTTTGTTTAACTCCTGGTGTGTGAATAAAAGCATCAGCTAAATGTATAAATGGTGACAGAGGTGTAAGGTCGGGTAACCTCTACACCGCTGATAGCGCCACAGGAAACAGAGATTCACAGTGTGCACCAAAACAGAGGAAGAGAACAGACTTTGATGATGTGATTCTGGATTCACTCATTCTATATGTGGATGTGGTTCATCAAGGCCACACACACACACACACACACACACACACTTGCACATGTGAAAACACAAACAATTTTTCACATATGCAAATCCTGCAAATACACAAAGCAAAGCAATCTCTTAATGGAAAAAAAACACCCTTATTTACTCCATTATCACCCCAAAATTTCAATTTTGTCATCATTTACTCAACCTAGTGTCATCCACGACCTGAATTTGTAGGACTACAGTACTTTTCATACAGTACAGTTTTCACAAGTTTTTAATATGGTCTCTTCTGTTCACCAAGGCTGCATTTATTTGCTCAAAAATACATTAAAATTGTGAAATATTATTTTAATTTAAAACAGCTGTTTTCTATGTGAATATCTGTTCAAATATAATTTATTCCATTAATTTTCAGCATTATTACTCCAGTCTTCAACATCACACGATCCTTCAGAAATGATTCTAATACACTGATTTACTGCTTTATATATTTTTTTATTTTTATTGGCGCTCAGTTATTAATAATGGATCCTCATCTTCAATACAAAAAAAGTTTTTTGCCGCTTAATATTTTGTGGATTTTTTTTTTTCAGGATTCTTTGATGAATAGTTCAAAACAGAAACAGAAATTGTTTGTAGCATTATAAAATGTATTTACTGGCACTTTTGATAAATCTGCATATTTGCGGAGTAAAAGCATTCATTTCTATACATGGTTTCATTTATCAAGGTTTTCAACACTGATATTAATCAGATTATAATCATTGAGCAGCAAATCAGCAAATTAGAAAGATTTCTGAAGGAAATCCATTTTAAATCGAATCAATAAAATTACATTTTATTATTATTCACATTGAAAACAGCTCTTTTAAACTGTAAAAATGTTTTCATAATATTACTGTTTTTTTTTGTTTTTTTTAGTGCTTTTAACAAGTACTGTATATGATTTCATTGCATGCAAACAAAGTGTGAACACGGAGGAAAGCAAGTTATTCAGGTTCAAAACAACAAGAATTTACATTTTTGGGTGAAGTATAGAGAAATAATCCGTTCTTCCCCTAAGCAGCGTCTGATTATCTCATACCAAAACGACTCTTATCTTTCCAGTCACAGCTGTCCGATGATGAGCTCAACATGCTCTGATGCGCTTCGATATCGTTAAAATGGGGAAGTGTTTGCCCTTCCATGATCAGAATCACTCTGATGCATGATCTGTCATTTTATTGAGCTTGTTTACGTGTGGTGAAATCTGCTACAAGTCTGAAGGTGTTTATAATTATTACTTCTTTGAATACTCCAGTATTAATATAAATCAGTATTTAGCACAAAGAGTAATTCATCAATAACATACTTTCAATGGAGGTCTATGTTGCATTTTACTAGAAATAAACAGATTGCAAGGAGACTTGTGACATAACTATAAGAAACACTTGCCAGTGCTGTTATTGTTATTATCATATTATATATTTTATAACTAATAATTATAATTCAATTTTTTTATAATATTATATATACAACAAACTTTTAAACAACAATTTCAGTAAGCAAAATAGAATAAAAATGCAAATATTAAATGAAAAACGTACTTAAACTTGAAAAAAAAAAAACGAAATAATAAAAAAAAAAAATTTAAGTACTAAAATTATTTGAAAAAAAAAAATGTAAACTTAAAAATATAATATATACACTCTAAAAATGTAGGAATAGGAATACTGTGTAATACAAACCTCAGTTTCATTCAGGAAGTTTCCCATCAGTCAAGTTTTCTCTCAGGACAGAACATAAAATGACTGCTAACTAACTAATAAAAATGACAAAAGCCCAAAACGAAATTACTAAAACAAATTAAAACTGAGAAAAAAAAAATGAAGAAAAAATTGGCAGCTAACTGTAATCGTTAATAAAACTGCAAATATGAAAAAATATATATAAAACAAATTGATATATTAAATATATATATATAAAAATATAGAACTAATAAAAATGATAAAGCACAAAACAAAATTACTAAAATAAAAAACAAAATTAAAATTGCAAATATAAAAAGAAAAAAATAAATGTTGCAATGGCAGCTAACTGATAGAATTAATATAATTCCGTTCTAAAAGTTACGTTTTTTTTTACACCAATTAATATTACAGTATAAAATAATATTTAATAATGTTTAATAATAATGTTCGAAATCAATTCATTTGAATATAATTGGCAAAGTATAACCAGACACTCATCCAAAGAGTATTCAAAGATGATTTATACTCAAATAACACAACTTTGCTCAAGGATGAGTCTGACAACTCCCTGACATTTCCGCTCTAATGAAGAATAAATCGATCAAATCCAAAGATTTCATTTAAAATAAAGATTTTGCTCCAGATATCACAGCTCCCAAATTCAGCTATAGCATGTTGCACACATAATTATAATAATATTACTACACCAGATAAACATTTCATTTCACTCTTCCTCACTACATAATTAAACAGACAAGATAAATGTCATAATGCATAAAACTCACACACACACACACACACACACTCTCTCATGCTTATCAGATGAATGTGGTATTAAATCAGTAAATCACGCAGGGTTTGTTTCTCACCGTAAGGAGGCGGCGCTGGTCTCTGCGGTCCGGGTTTTTTGGGAGGAGGCAGCGGATACGTCGGCTTTCGGCTCTGAGGCTCCGAGCTCGAGCTCTGAGAACAGAAACCAATCACAACACTGCATCTACACAAGCTACTGATCAATAATCACACAAAACAACCTCTAGCTGCATACTGCAACGTGTATACTGCATACTGTAAGAAATAAAACAGTGTGCAGTAATGAACCCTATTGACAAATTCGGTTTGGGTTTCTGAAGATTTTACAAAGATTAATTAAGGAACACTATTTGTTTAGAAGCAACACCTCAAAGTTTTTAATTCATTTTGCAAAAAAAAAATACTAGAATGTGGAAATAACTTTTTTTAATGCACCTTCTGATCACAAAAAAAAACAAAAAACAAGTGTTGTTCTTCACCAGTTTTATTATTTTCAGTTTTTTTCGAGTGCAGATGCCTTAAGATCCTGAAATCAAGATACATTCACTTGACAATCTTGTTTTAGGTGAAACGGACCAAAATTAAGTAAACATATAATTTAAAAAATTTTCATGTTTTATGTTTTTTTTTTTTTTTTTTTGCATGTTTTAAACAAACTCACTTCAAAAAGAAGACTTCATATCTTATATCATAAACAACATCTAAGTATAAATGCATGTTGATTTATGCATGTTTAGATATTTGTATTAGAAAACATGAGGAAGATATTAAGTTTTAGCACTGCATGCAACATATGATGCCATGAGAGTTTCTGCTCGGATTTAATTAAAAAAATACTTTTTAAGAGCCGCAGAAACCCTGTGATATGGAAACTACAATAACCATAATGAATACTATGAACACTTTAATGTTTAATGTTTCACATTGGATGTTTATGTCGGTCAGAGGATTCAATATCAGTTTCTTTTGCATATTTAAAGTACTTTTGGTGTAAAAATTGTTCATTAATACATTTTAAATGTTTGCTTTTATTGTTACATTTTTTTTTTTTATACCTCTGTTGTCATAATTTTATGATTATTTAAATCCTTTTTATGTAATGCACTTTGATTTATCATTGTGCATGGAATGTCCTATACATAAATATATATATATATATGCAATGGAAGGTGAGGTCAGGTTCATTGCATTGTGGGATATAGTGATCCACGCAGTGTGCTCTGCTTGCATAACTTACATTTGACAAATGTTGCACATCATCCAGATATTCCATGAATAAAAACAAGTTCACGTTCTATTCAGAGTGTGCATTATGCATACTACAAAACAGGACAAGTAGTATGCTATTAACAGAGTAATTTCCCAAATGCACGCTATCTTTTGAACATACCTTTGACATTTGAGAGAAATCAGCGAAACCACCTTTCCCTCCAAAAGAGCCGCTGCCGAATGGGTCTGACGCAGCAAACGGGTCTGTTTGTGAACGAGAGGAAGCACAAGCAAATGATTTGATGGAAACATCTAGTAACACGTGTGGCACAAACACAGGTGCTGTTTTAAGAGAGAGAGAGGCTTGTATGTGGCCAGTGTTTCTCATTTTCCATCACTTTCAGCTCTTGAAAAAGCACACGTTTTGTTTTCCATCTGTGACGTATGTTTCTGATTAACTAATGATGATCTTTTGAGAGAGTCATACAGCTGAGCCATTTCTACGAACTACGCAGTCATCTTAATATAATTTAGAAATTAGTTTTTGGTCATTTTTCTTTTTGTGAATGTAATTTTGCATTTTATTTTGTGGTTATGCAATTATTTTTGTTACATATTTTATTTCAGTTAACATTTATGGATTTAATTTTTTTTTGTTCAGTTCACTATAATAACTGGTGCAACTTGTAAAATTGAAGAATCTTAATCAGAAATATTGTATTAAATATTACTCATATTTCTTCTTTTTTACTTTTACAAATTTTTCAAACTTAACATGTTATTTCTCTGGGGTCATCATTTATTTTAATGGTTTCAAAGAAGACTTATGCTCATCAAGACTGCATTTATTAATACAGTAAAATCTGGAATATTGTGAAAAAATATTACAATTTAAAATAATTATTTTCTATTTGAATATATTGTAAGATGTAATTTATTTCTGTGATCAAAGCTGTATTTTCAGCATCATTCCTCCAGTCTTCAGTGTCACATGATCTTCAGAAACCAGTATAATACGCTGATTTGCTGCTTATGATTACTATCAATATTGAAAACAGTTGTACCCCTTCATAATTTTGAATAGAAAGCATTTATTTGAAACAGGACCATTATAAATGTCTTTACTGTCACCATAGAAACTCTTCCTAAAATTACAATTAAATGCAAAAGCTAGAGCGCAAAAGGTTCACAACAAGAATAAGCCAATTATGAACATAGATGAATTTATGAAGGAGGTACAAAAAAGACAAGCTGTTGTAATCCATGTGTTTGCTGTGAGAAAGCGGAGCTAGTAAACCGTCTGAGTTTCCTGCATCTATCTGTACGTGTGAGACCACTAACAGCTCCAAACACACTCTCTAGTGTTCTTGTAAAAAAGAGGTACTCCAGGAACACATCAGTCTGCGTGTTTCCCATAAATGAACCACGCTTCTTTAGCCGAGATACGCAGAAAGAGTTTACCTGTTCAGCGTGAGCAGGGCACAAACAGAGAGAGAGAAGACAGCTTTTCCATTGCTCTTAGCCACAGAGCTTTCCCTGTTCTGACGGGACTATTTTCGGGAGGCCTGTAGCTAAACGTGTATGAAAAAGTGCTATTAATAGAATAATGCAAAAGGAAAGTTTGATTCAATGCATCGAAAAACAAAAAACCCTGAATGCTATGTTTAAAAAATATAACATTTCTGACAAAGAGCATAAAATAAAATAAAATAATAACATTTCTGACAAAGAGCATAAAATAAAATAAAATAATAACATTTCTGGCAAAGAGCATAAAAAAATAAAAAAATAAATTAAATTAAATAAAAAAATAAATAAATAAATAAATAAAAAATAAAATAAAAATTAGTGCTATCAGTAATAATACAATAATGCAAAAGGAAAGTTTGATTCAATGCAATGCATCGAAAAACCAAAAAAAACTGAATGCTATGTTTATAAATTATAACATTTCTGGCAAAGAGCATAAAATAAAATTAAATAAAATAAAAAATTTTTTTAAAAAAAAATCAGTAGATTAAAAAAATAGCTAATTAAATTATGTTTATTATGAAATTAAAATGTTAAAATAATATACATTTTCTGGCAAAGAGCATAAAATAAAATAAATGAAATATAAATAAGTGCTATCAGTAGATTAAAAAATTGCGAATTAAATCATACGTTTATTCTGAAATTAAAATTTGTAAAAAAATATACAATTTCTGAAAGAGCATAAAATAAAATAAAAATGAGTGCTATCAGTAGATAAAAAAAAGTTAGCTAATTAATTCATACGTTTCTTCTGAAATTAAAATGGGAGATACTTTTGTGAATGGCGTTGGAGAAAGTCGTTATTTGTGTTTCCTTTGCACAAAAGTATTCTCATTGCTTCATAGGTCTTAAGGGTTTGGAACGACACGGAGGTGAGAACTTCATGACAGAGCTGTCACTTTTGGGTAAACCATTCCTTTAACCACTGACTATAGCCATTTAATACTGCAGTAGCATTGAGAGAAATCAATTGTAAAAAGACTTTACATTTTTTTATGTATTTAAACATATATTTGAAAGGAATCATAAGAGTTTTAAACTGTAAACATTATTACAGTGTCCAATCAGAACGTGGCTTTGTGTTATTGAAGACTTTGAGGTCTGAGTTAAGAGTTATAATTATTCTCCAGTCTTCATGAACTTGAGTATTAAAGTGTTTGTGTGACCCCTGGTTCTTACGCCTCTATCTTTGATCTATTCTCTGAATCATGCATCACTGTGGTACTAAGAAGACCAGCTAGCTTCCTCTAACAGACAACGAGACGAAACGATAAGAAGAGATGATGAACAACAAACAAAGAGACGTGGCGCAACATCACTTACAATATTTTATCTCTCAAACAAAGGTTTTTGATGCGTCAAATGATTACACACTACTGGGTAAAAGTTTAATATCCTTAATGTTTTAGAATGAAGTCTCAATAAGGCTGCATTAATTTGAATAAAAAATACTGTAAAATCAGAGATATTCTGAAAACATATTACAATTTAAAATAAATGTTTTCTATGTGGATATCGGTTTAACTGGATTTTATTTCTGTGTTCAAAGCTGAATTTCCAGCATCATTCCTCCAGTCTTCAGTGTCACATGATCCTCCAGAAATCATTCTAATATGCCGATTTGCAAGAAACAATATTATTTTCAATGCTTCATTGCAGAAATAAATCATTCAAAAGTTTGGGTTCAGTAAGTAAAAAAAAAAGAAAAAAGATCATTAAATGGATCAAAAGTGACAGTAAAGACATTTATAATGTTACTCTATTTGAATACTAGCCTAGTTAAATAAGTGAAATCTACTACTAATCTGACTTGTTTGAACTGTTTGATGAACAATAATGAAGACGGGGACTGAACAGCAACCGAATAAACACCGTACCCGAGTCTTTAGGTTTGGGACTCATCGATGTCTGGGTGACTCTTCTGCTGAAGGGACTGGCCTGAGAGAGAGAGAGAGAGAGAGAGAGAGAGAGAGAGAGAGAGAGAGAGAGAGAGACAGTGAGAGAGAGAGAGAGAGAGAGAGAGAGACAATGACAGAGCACTAACCGTACATTATGACATGTTTCTCACCACATTCCCCAAAATATCAGCTCACATGCTGCCACACGCAAGCTCTACAGAAGAAGAATTTACTTGAGTTTGATTTAATGTTTCAAATCCAAAAAAAAGCCCCAAAACCAAACTGTGATCTGAAAAAAAAATTCTTCCCCAAAGAGACAAACTTTATTAAAACTAACAATTTCAACATTTTTTAAGCATGCTTTCATTTCTTTTAACTCTTTTTCAAATGCCTTTTAGACGTTTATAGTTAACCCTAGATGCAGACGTTCAATAGTAAAACACAAAATCATTTTAAAGCTACAATAATAAATGAACATAATGAAAAAATAATAATTCCCACCCACATATTGTGTGAGAATGACAGAAGCATGAAAATACACAAGTACAATTGGATCCTGCTCTGATTTTCCACTGATGGAACTAATTTAAAAGCAATCGTTTGTTATGGTTGATTTGCATAAATGTGCAAAAAACATGTCGTTTCTAGTACAGCATGGTTTCAGATTCCCAGTATTTGTTATTTTACCTTGAGCTGACTTGAGGAAGTCTCACCGAAGGGATCAGAATTAGCGAAGGGGTCTTTGAACGGGTCGCTCCGCTGGAACGGATCTCCTCCAAACGGATCCGCTGGAGAACAGTCATTCATGGGTTAATATTTCTGATTCATGGTTTGTTAAAATCTAGAAAAACAGACATATTTGTCTTGGCAAATACAACTAATTAAGACAAAATAAAATACTATTTCATGTTCTAAAGTATAATATTAACAAATACATAGGATTTACAACATTAAACCGCAGGATTGAACTAAATACATGCTTTGCTTCAGGAAAGAAATCTTAAAAATGCTAATGACTCATGAATAACTTTTCCAGATATTTCAGTGAAATGTACATTGCGAATGAACTGGTTTCCAAAAACAAAACCGACGGGAAAAAAGTGCAAGTGAAACACATTTCTGTCCCATGGAAGCTTATATGCATGGGACTGAAATGTGGATTTGAAAAGGGATTAAAAAAAGTCATTAAGTTTTTCTCTAACAATTTTGTTAAGGTTTTTGAGAATTTTGTGATTTTTTTTTTTTTTTCCTCATAATTTATTCATAACTTTTTTTCCACCTCACAATTTTAAGTTTACAACAGCCTCTAAAAATAAACAAATAAATAAAGAAGTATTTACAACTTTTGTAAAGTATTTATTTTGGGACTGATTCTCTTTCTTTTTTTTTTATGTTTTTTTCATTTAATCAAACGAAATCAGATTTGGAAAACAAAAAAACTTAGAAATATAAATTCAGACTTTTATCTCAGTCCCAAGTTTACATCTCACTATTTTTTTCTGATTTCTGAGTCTAAAATCACGAAATGCAGTGTGTTCGTTTTTTCCACTAATAAAATAAATAAAAAGGTTAGTTGCAACTTTTACTCTCAATTATTTTTTCTTGCAAATGCGAGTTTATATCTAGACTTCATATTTCATAACTTTGACTTTGTCTCAGAATTTCACTCTGTTTAACAGTTAAATTACATTTTTGTAATCGAAGCATGCCTAATTAATTAAAGTCATGAAACTTATACAATTAAACAACATTTATTAAAAGTTAATAATAAGTACATTTTTAGGGCCCTATGAAATATATATATATATATATATATATATATATTTTTTTTTTTTCTTAAAGTCGGTTTTATTTTTAGCAAAAAAATAAAACAGCTGTTTTCTCCATTTTAAGTTCTTTGGATTACATTTTAATAGTTAAATTCCATTAATAATCCAAATGAATTGAATTATCTTTTAATTTTTACTTTTTTCTGAGAATTGTGAGATATAAACTAAATTGTGAAGAGTCAGGAGATAAAAACCCTCAATTAACTTTTCTTTTTTTAATTCCCATGACAGAAACCAGCTTCAGTCCTAGTGAACAATAGCTATGTTTCCATCCAAAGCTGTGCATTTAATGCATGCAGAATATCTGAATATTGCATCAAATATTTGCAGATAAAGTCTTCAATAGAACAAAATCTTCACTTAAGCAAATCATCAATAATAAAAATTAAACCTGGTGCAACTGGGCAAGTCTGTGGCTCTTTTTTTCTACAAAATAAATGACTTGCGCCTCACAGCACACAGGCAAAAAAAAAAAAAAACACAATCATGGTACAGTATCTTGCATTTGGATGCCTGATGTTTGCATTTATTTTTATGCACATAAAAAGGGAGGATGGAAACATAACTACTGAGTGTGAACTGAATGTGCTTGTCACAATCCCACCTTTATTGAAGGGGTCACTTCTGAAGGGGTCTTCGCTCTGGAAGGGGTCTGCATTCAGGCCTTGAGAGCCGCTACTGTTAAACATGGCCATCCTGGACTTAACCAACGAATCCTCCTGAAACACACACAGCTTTCAGCACGAGTATGAAGAAACCATCGTTCAGCTTCGTTTCCTGCGCTGGATTTTCTGATGTCAGACGTCACAGACGAGGAAAAAGTGAGCCATTTGACAGTGGGCCAGTGTGTGGCATAATTACATTAACAATAACAAGAGTAAAGGCACTCTGACGGACACGTGTGTGTGTGTGTGTGTGTGTGTGTGGGTGTGTGTGCGTGTAGTTTTGTGGTTTTCTTTAACCTTTGCATGAAAGGCCAAACTGAAGTGAACTTAAATGAGAACAAACATGAGGATGAAACATAATAAGACCAAACATTCAAACCTTATTTGCTTCATAATTTGACAGATTCTTCAAAGCTCAAGGAGGTGCATTACTGTAGATGTGATTTCTAAAGTTAAAATAATAACCCTTTTGTTTTAACTAAAGGCACTTAGTAAATTACTCCTCAATTAGTCAAAACAAACAGTAAACATGTTTACAGTAAATACACTGAAAACCAGTTCCCAAATCTTTTGACTGCGACTTTTCCATCATTCATTATTACTGGATGAGGTAATTATTTTTAGCCAAATAAATGTGTTATAGTTTGCATGATTACATTTCAACGCTTTTTTTTCGAGGACTGAAAATCACAATTAAATACAATTAAAATCACAATGTATTTATTCCAGGTTTTCTATGACCTTTGGGTCGCCTGTATAACGGAAAGTGTTAAGTTTAAATTCACTTTAATCAAAGTTTATTACTTTTGACATGTTTTTTTTTGTCAGTATTTTATCATATTCAATAATATTGTCAAAAATGATATACAAGTCAATTTAGTATTAAAAAGTATAATTCAAAATATGAATAAATACTCTATTAGTGTGTAAATAATAATAAAACAACACTGGCCAATGGACATTACTAAAACATGGCACTAAACAGGAATTAAAACTTAATGTATCAATGTAAGAGACAAAATATTAATAAAAAAAAAAGTTTTTATTTTTAAAAAACATTTATTAATTTAAACAAAAATGTGTTAAAAACTTAAAGCTTTGTTATCAAAATTTCAAAACCATTTTGTCTTTTAACTAATTTTTTTTTTTTTTAATTCAGACAAGCTTTCATCATAATTATTACATTTAGTCCGAAACGGCACAGAATATTAGCAGTGTTGTTATTGTTAATTAAAACTATTAAAAATGAATCAGTAATTGAAATAAAGCTAAAATAAATTAGCATTTAAAATAAAAAATAAAACCTTGGTGTAAAACTGAACTAAAACAAGTTAAAAGTTCAAAAGCTAAAACTGAAATAGTAAATATAGAAATTGAAATATGAATTAAAATAATGAAAAAGACAAAATAATAAAATGAAACCTGAAAAATGTAAAATATTAAAACTATAATAGCATAAAAGTAATAGAAAAATAATAACAGTCAACGGAAATGACTAGAATAAGCAAAATTACTAGAATAAGCAAAATGATGAAAAGCGGTAACAGACCAAGTTTATTTTAAATATAAAATGTAACTTTCAAATGTAAAATATTTAAATGTATTCATTTAAAAACAAAGGCCATTGCTACAAATAAACTTCTATAACATACATGCAATGTCTGATTTTAAAATGGGTTTCAAAGGATGAAGTTTGAGATTTTATGTTTTCAAGTGATATATAATTTCTGATGATTTCTAAAGCTCTTGATGATTTTTATGCACTCTTTACATAAATTAATCTATTACTTTTCCTACATAATTTTTTAACAAAAACGATTGATAAAATATCTATTTAGGAGTCTTAGACCTTTCCAACGATGTATAGTTAGTCATAATTAGATTAGGATTTAACTGTAATATAGTGAAGTAAACGTAGGCGGCCCCTGGCAGTTAACAGGTTAAACTCATTTCTCAACCAGTTAAACAGGTAAACCTGGATATTTTTCGCATGGTTTCACTCCGGTCAACAGGAAGAGACAATCAAACTTAAACAACCTGGAAAAACTCCTTAAAGTTCAACACACACGTGCACCCATGTCTCTCAAAATGAGGTACAGCTCAAACCCTATGAGCACATGATGGAGAGTTTTGTGAAGCGTGCCGTGACTCCTGACCTTGGTGCCAGCGGTGGAGCTCTCCTCAGCGATGAGCTGGTCCAGATCGGCCAGACTAGTCACGCTGTCGTTCAGGGCTTTACTGAAGCGTTCGATGGTTTGATTGAGCTCCCGCTGGGCATCCTGTATCTCACTGAGCTCACTGCGCGTCTGAGGAAACAAGTTCACAACCCAAAGCTCACTTTGCATGACTTTACTGCAGGTACTTCAAGTTTAGAAGGCGTTTGATTTACTGAAATGGGATATTGCAGTTTCTTTATTTATTTGTTCTACTTTTGAAATGGTGTTATTCCTATTTAACTGATGGTAATATGTAATTTGGAAAAAATGTATGCTAAAATCATTAAAAATAACAGCTTTTGTGTAATTAAGAAAAAGATGTTGCTCATTATTCTCAATTCAACATCACCTGTAGTGCCACATTGCATTTATAAAAAAGATTCAGGACATAAACGTCATTTTTTTTTTAATATATATATTTTTTGTAATTTTATCACTTGGTATTTAAATATTCATGCATATGCATCGGTCTCTGAAAGGCCAATTGAAATGTATTATTGATATCAAATGTGTGGTGGATTTATATTTATTTGTAATTTTTAGCAAGACTAAATTGGCAACAGCAAATATTAACAAAGGTAAAAAAAAAATTATAATAAAAACTATATTTTAAAACTACTTTTCACATTATTACAAGATAAAGATTCTAAAATATATTCAAGTGATACTATAATATATATAGATAAGATATAAATAAAAAAAATTTTGTTATTATATTTTCTATTTTAAGTTTTAGTGATTTTTTTATTTATTTTTTTCAGTATAAGTTTGTTATTTTAGAACATTAAGTTAAACTAAATAAAACAAAACATATTGCCATGCATATATATATATATATATATATATATATATATAATAACCTGGTACAGTCCATAAATTGTGGATGATCTAAATGGCACCTAGCAAAAACAGCTTGATAAATGTGTGTGTGATACGTGCTGGTGTGTGTGACCTGGTCCATCTCGTCCTGCGATGTCTTCAGCAGTTTGAGGATGCTGTCCAGCTTGGCTTTCCCAGCATGCAGACTCTCCTCCAAACGCTGTTCCTCTTGCTCCAGACAGTACAGGTCTGTCTTCGTTCTGCTCACCTCCTTCTCCTGCATCTGTACGTCCGACTCCTGAGACAAGATCTGCGTCTGCAGCGATGTGATCTACACACACACACACAATCAAACGCTGTGAATGATTCAGTCAATAATATACAACAATAATCATTCCTCTTTGAGACACACAGACATTTGATTTCCAGCATTTCAAGTCATTCAAACCAAATTTCCTTCATAATGTAAGGGTTATTCCGGGTTCAATAAAATTTGCATTGGAGATTTACTTTATTGTAATCACTCACAGGGCACTGCACTTAATTTGCATTCACAAAAGTACATTATTTGCATGTGCTTTAAAGCTTTGCCTGTGAAACATTTCATTCGTGTGCTGTTCTGACATGTGCTTTTTCGGAGCAGGTACACAGTAAAACCTGTCAAACAGCACCTGATTACTGGACTAAGTTATCTTTCGCATCTGATTGTGCTAATACTGTCAAAAACAACCAAGGTTTACATATAAACACAGTAATCAAAGTAAACAGTCGAGAGAAGAATGGATTGCATGCCCGAATATTAGATGCATGCAGGTCTTAAAGAGACAGTAGACTAATAGTTTTATTCTAAAGAATTTAAATCTAATAGAATTTAAAATTTAAAACAACCTGATAGTTATATATTTTGTTATCTTGCATGGCTTTGTTTTTAAAACAGGGAAACAGGGTTTCCTAAGACAACCTGCAAAGTAGAAAAACCAGCATGATAAAGAATGGTGTTAAAATCGTGATTTTCCTGAATTTTTTTAATTAAATGTTGGTGATAATCTAAATGTAAATGGTATTTTTGAGTATTGCCCAAACCCTATTATTGGTGCAAGGAAAAATAATTTCATAGAGAGCATTTACAAAGACAGAATTTTCGGCAATTAAATATTTTATAGTTTCCATGATTAAACTTCCATGTTTTTTTTTTTAGGCCTGGAAATCGCAATTGAAAAAATTATAGGTTCTCCATGACCATTGAGAGGCATCTGTAATAGAAACAGTATTGAATGTAATTTGACTTTAGTCACAGCTTTTGTCTTTTTACAAATATAGTTAACTATTTCATTGTATTTTGAAAAATGTATCATTTAATATAGACTTAAAAACTAAAATTTGAAATAAAAGTTGAAATAACAAACTTGCTAAAACTGAAATAAAATCAAAGCGAAGTAGAAAAAAAAAGGCGAGAAAACCTTAAATGAAAAACCTTACATTTTGCCTTGGCAAGTAACTAAACTAAAATAAGTTCATGAAAAAAATTACTAAAACTGAAATAAAAATAAGAGCAGAATTAAACTAAAACAATACATATTAGATTAAAAACTCAAGAATCTAGTTAAGGTGAACTAAAAGGAGTTCAAAGATTACTAAAAGTAAATTCAAAAATGATTAATGCTACAAACAACTGATTTTAATACAGCTCAATTCTTTCCCGTCTTCAATGCAAGCTCAAATCGAGCGCGTCTCACTTTGGCGTTCTCCTCCTGCCACTTGCTCTTGGTCTCGTCCAGTGTGCTCTCCAGTTTGGCTCTCTGCTGCTCCATCTCACCGAGTCGCTCCTGAGCGTCCCATTTCTGGTGCTCCAAATCCTGAAGACCCACATTTTCACGCTCAAGATCTCTCTGCACCTCCTGCACACAATCACTATTTCAGTTAAATACATTAGGACTTTCAAAGACACTTTTACAGAGCCTCCGTTTACTTTAAATGCATGGAAAAGAGCAGCATGAACAGTTCATGTTGTGCATCTCATGCGACAAGCTCTCTATCTTCTTGGATAATTTAACAACTTAAGTGTTTGATTTCAATGTATATGTTTGGCTCTTTAACAAGTGGGACAAAGTACAGAGGAGCCTCACCTGAACCTCGCTGTTCTTCTGTCGCAGGGCTTCCTCTTTCTGCCGGATTTCAGTCTCCAATATGCGTTTCTCACTATGCACAAAAAATGTAAAATGAGTAAAAAGCAAAAAGTAAAAGAGCAAAATAAGTGATGCCAGATGGATGGTTATGTGTAGCGTATAATTCTCTGTGCATGAACTCTCTGACCTCTGCAGCTGGGAGATTTCCTGGTTGATGTCATCGAGATCCTTGACTCCCGTCGGCTCAACCAACCCAACTGAACTGCTGCTGTCCTGGAAAAATCATGTTATGTAAGAGACAGCCATTCTCTGTCATCTCCAGTAGACGTGTATATAATTATGCAGTACACAGAGATGATCACTAGGGGGCGTTCTCATCGGCTGAACATAAAGAGACAGACTTCATGCAAAATAAAATCAAAACAGACTATTTGCATTCCAACAGTCTCGTTCTAAATATTTTTTTATGAAAACAAATGTATGTTTTTAAAATGTTTCATTAAAAAGCATTCATTTTCTCCTTGTATCCATTTTATTCTCAGGGTTTCTACATATTTTCCATGTCAAACTTTAATATTTTAATAGAGTGCTTGAAGAAAAAAATGCAACACACACAAAAATAAGCTTCACTGGATAAATCTTTTAAAACTTTTTATTCGTCTTTAAACGATGTTGTTTAAAAACATTATTTTTATAGATATGAGTGTTATACCTTTTCTTTGGTTGCACTTCAGTTGGTTAAGCAGCCTTTGTGGATACTTTTCTAAACTCATATTTCAGACTTCTCTGTAAATTTTTCAGACCATGCACTACGTAACATCTGATAAATTGCTTTAAAAACCAACTGTTAACATGCATGCAAATATTTGCTGGAATATTGTAGCTATGTATTGTGGTTTATTTATATCAATTAACATGAGCTCAACCCAGACACAAGTTCAATGTGCAGCCATTCATTAAAATGGCAATGCAGTGTTGATATTCTTTCCTGTTTTCAATGATTACACCCTTTTTAAATATTTTCAATTCATATTACAATACATTTGTCTAACTTTGAATTTGACTAAAACACATGTCACTGATTGCATGTATTTAGAAAATCTCATTTCCACTCAATGAAGTGTCAGAAGCACTTACCCTGCTCAGACTGGTCAACGGAGTCAATTCAGACACGACTGATGGCGTGAATCCAGAGAGAATCTGGAGAAGAAAAAACAGAGAACGGACACTGAAAAACCAGAAATATCAGACATGTTCATGTGCATTCAACTATAAATACAAATGAAATGCACATGACTTCTGCAGCACTGTCACACATTACGAGCATTCATTATAGTAATACCAGTAAATTAAGCATCATTACATATGACTAACCCTAAACTAAACCATTATCTTAATTTCAAAAATATAGAGAAAGTACATGTTTAGTAACATTATTGCATATTTGCATAAGTATAACTTAAAATAAAGATTAATAAGCACTGTAAATCTAGTTGGTAACCAAACAGTTAACGGTAGCCATTGACTTCCATAGTATGAAAAAAAAACTATGGGAGTCAATGGGTACCGTCAACTGTTTGGATACCCACATTCTTCAAAATATCTTCTTTTGTGTTCAACGGAACAAAGAAACTCATACAGGTTTGGGACAACTTGATGGTGAGCAAATAATGACAGAATTAAAAATTATTTAAGTTAACAAACCTATTAGAGCTGTTTGATTATGGCAAAAATCATAATCACGATTAAAATGGTCAGTACTGTAATTGGGATTTTTTTTTTAACATGATTATGACTAAAAATGTATACTTTATACAACTTTAAATAAAGTTGCTATAACATTTAGATTTTAGAGACCAGCGAAATCTAACATTTCTCAATACCACAGAGAAACTCATATTAGTAAAAAAAAGGTCCTCAAAAATGATTGAAAATAATTAAACTCAGTAACACAATAAAAACAAAAAAAGCAAGGGACAAATACAATAAAAAAAAAAAAAATACAAATGACACATAACAGTGTTTTGATTCATCTTCCTTTGTTTCTCATTAAAGCTACAAAAGTCAACAGCAGTGAGTGATTTTCTCTGTCTTTTGTTGTTTGATTTGTTTAGCACAGTCAGCAGCAGGAATATTAGGCTGCTGTCACTTTAAGAGCTGCACGGATGCAAAACTTCTTCTGTTACACAGAAAGTTTTTTTATTATTATTATTATTCTCAAATGTTTACATTTACTTAAGACATAACTTACAAGTGTTTACATTCATAAGTGGAATAGGGCGCAATAATCATATTGTGATGAACTGCATAGCTCTATATCCTATTTAAAAGAATGATGGGACCTTATTATAAAATTTTACCAAAACATTATCATAAATGAGGAGTCCTTTAAGGCTAAAGGGAGCGTGCTTTTAATCGTGACAGGATGCATGAAATGCATGTGTGTTTTATCTCCTCACCGGCGTGCTGACAGCTCCTCTCTCTGACGGTGGGATCATGTCAGGGGTCAGACTCTGAGGAGGATCCACTCCTTTCACCTTCTCCTGAATCAGGTGCATCGCCAGACAGAACTGCTCTTTGGTGAGTTTACCGGTGCGCTGAGTGTCAGCCAGCGACCTGCAGACACAAACAACAGAAAATATAACTCTAAGAACACGATTAAGTGTAGCATAATTATAAACCCTAAGGCTGTGGGTGACTTCAGGAATGAGATTGTATTTTCCTCTTTAACCCAAACTTGACTGCCTCACCATATGTGTGCCAGCACGCTCTGAGGCAGCCGGGAGTTCATGAAGATATCCTTCACTTCACCTCCTCCAACCATCCCATCAAAATCAGAGTCAGCCAGTTCAAAGATCTCCTCGTACTGCTCTCGGTCTTCTGCTGGCACCACCCAGACATCAGAAAACGGCTGCTGGGATAAATATAGGGAACGTCTGGAATAGCATACAACTCGTATGTGCATTCTATGATTATTTTCTTTATGCATCAGCCAAAATATGCAGAGCACACTGTCTGAGATTCTTTATCCCACAAAGTCAGAAAGATCACATTTACGCACATAACCACATTTGACAGTTGGGGTCGTGTCAGTGAGAAAACATGTCGGATGCAGCATCTGTATTAATGGTAAATGTGTTCAAATTAATGAAATTGTTTGTTTTTGTATTTGCAATAAAACTAAATCTAAGTTGCATGTACAAAATAGCATAGTTTTGTCCAATAGCAAGAGAACATAAAACGATTCAATTTACAGCACCTTCAGAAATGGAATAAAAACAAAAACAGATGCACATTATTAATTTGTAGATCTAGTTTTGTTGAACTGTACGCAAAAATGGCACATGCAGAAATCATTCTGAGCAGTTTAATTCTAGTATTATTTATATATTACTACATTTTTCTATTCATATTTCAGGTTTTTAGTAATTAGTGACTTTATATTTTATTTATAAATTAATATATAGATAAAATAAGTTTATTTATTTCCAATTAGTAATTTTGCTGCTTGAAGTTTAACTAAACTAGAAGTTTTTCATCTAATATTTATATTTGATTTTAGCCTTATTTTTTAGGTTTTTGATAATTACTCTGATATTTAGTTTCATAATTCCTCTGATTGCTTTTTATATGTGTAAAATACACATCACTTGTTACAATAAATATGCAAAATAGCTACACCATGTGACATCAGTGAAGTTTGCATGATACTTCACCTAATATTAATTTAACAGTAAATATAGCACACTAATATTCCTTTCAGAATGCATAAATGCCAAAAACTTCATCGTTCATAAACTTCAAATGGTTCAATCTCTTTTGCTCTCTGGATGCTCATGTAGTTAAATAAGTAAAAGATATTTTAAATGAGAATAGTTCTGTATATGTTAGGCACTGAGTAACTAATAATGAACTGCATTACTTGGTCAAACAACTGTAGGTTGTGTTTGGCTTCCAAACAACGTTTAAAATCAAGCAGAAACAAGCTTTCTGATATTTTGCAGTAACTCTGTAAGCATGAAGACTAGAGCTCCAGGAGCTGATAGGAATGTGGCCGGACTTGTTTCATGAGTGTTCGAGCGAGACAGACAGGTTTACATGCAGGACGACTGCTGTTGTGTTCACCTGTGTGTGTGTTTGAGGCTGCGCTGGGGTCGGGCTGGAGCGCTTGAATGAGCTCGAAGGAGACAAATTTGTGCTGCTTCCCAAAAGCGCTGGCCGCAGGTTCTCCTTCAGGAGGAACGGACTAGAGGGAAGAACGGGAACTGATCCCGGAAGAGCGCTTGCCATCTTCTTCCGCTTGAGTGGAGGGATGAGAGCGGTAGGGAGGGTGGATGGCACAGACTCCTTCTCTCGGGCTGCATAAACCAAGTGCATCGCCTGCAAAAAGATGTGACAATTAATAAAATGAGTGAGATTTCTCAACAAATGGCTTATTTCCTTAGACTTTTTCTTAATAGTTAGATAAATTGAGATGTGTATATCATCTACAAGCTAAATAAAGAAGCTTTCCATTGATGTGTGGTTTGTTAGGGTCGGACAACATTTGTCTGAGATACAACTATTTGAAAATCTGGAATCTGAGGGTGCAAAAAAAAAATCTAAATATTGAGAAAAATCACTTTTACAGTTCTCCAAATAAAGTCTTTAGCAATGCATATTACTAATCAAAACACGTTTTGATATATTTACAGTAGGAAATTTACAAAACATCTTAATTGAACATGATCTTTCCTTATTATCCTAACGATTTTTGGCATAAATAAATTGATAACTTTGACCCATACAATGTATTTTTGACTATTGCTACAAATATACCCCAGAGACTTCAGACTGCGTTTGTGCTCCACGGTCACTAATATACACATTGAACAGTGTCAATAACATTAAACATTAAAAGTAATGAGCACAAACGCTGTTAGGAGAACACACACACCACTTTAATACTTAGTGTTTGAGGTTTGATCACATCAACCATTAACTTCTACTAATAAAAGCACATGCTCTTTTGTTGGACTCACCACTGAAAACTCATCTTTATCCAAGTGTCCATCTTTGTCAATGTCACTGAGATCCCAAATCTACAAAACGGAGAGAGAGAAGTCAAAAAAATAAAACTTTGTGGTATCATATTTCATTTATGAATATACTAAAGATCTAAGCTATAAAGCAAGTCAAATATTGGCAATGTTAACATTTTGTAAATCAGTCAGAATTGGTCGAATAATATCATAGGTAATATTATATTTTTTAATTATGTATAAACTGTATACACTAGCATTCAAATTTTTTTATAAAAATAAAAAAGTATTTTCTGCTCATCAAGGGCTGCATTTATTTGACCACGAATACACTAAAAACGTTAATACAGTTAAATATTATACAAATTTAAAATAACTTTTCTGTGTGAATATCTGTTAAAACGTGATTTATTTCTGTGATCAAAGCTGTATTTTTAGCATCATTCCTCCAGTCTTCAGTGTCACATGATCTTCAGAAATCATTCTAATATACAGATTTACTGCTCAAGAAACATTTTCTTACAATATCAGGCAAATATAAGTAAAATTAAGGGGCCTAAAGTGTCAGTAAGAGCCTTCTATACATTAAAACAGATATTCACCTTTCCAAGCACATCGAGAGGCAGGTTTGAGTTCATTAGGACTGGTTTCACTTTATCACCTGACAGCAGCCCACCAATCGGAGACAGACTCTCAAATATCCCATCATATTTTGCTTTATCCTCTGGCTGGAGAAGCCAAGCACAATATAAATGAGACAAGAGACAATGTGTGGTGAAAAAAACCTGAGAATATTTAAACACGTTTTTTTTTTTTTATTACAAATCAGATTTTATTGCAGTAATTCTGTACCTTTATTGTCCAGCTGGAATCAGAAGCTGAGGTTGTGATGTTCAGGGACGGGCTAACGGCGTCTCTCTGGAAAACACACAGACATTTACATGCATTTGCTTTAACAGATGCTTTTAACCCAAATAACTTACAAATCATCATGCAAACACAAGCGGTTAACTGTTAATATCAGCGATCATTATTCAACGGGTTGACAGTGATTGGAGCACATAAGTGTTATTTCCAAAGCATCATCTTTATTTATACACATGCTATTCGGCTAAAATCTACAGATAAACATGTGTGGATCATTGAATTTTCAGCTCAGATATATAAAGTGGCAATACTCACAAATTTAGGGATGGGTGCAGAGATGTTCTGGCTTGAACTGTTTAGACTGACGTCACTTCCTCCTTGAGCAGAAGCCACCAGCCTCAGAGCAGAGAAGAAACCCTTCATAGAGAACGCAGTTAAACCAAGGTTATTACAGTTCTTTAAAACTAGGGGGGAAAAAATAATTATAAAATGAAAATAGTTTTGTTACTTGCAAAAAAATTGCATTTCTCTAATTTTTAATAAAAACAAACATTCAACTTATTTTATTTCAGCTAGCTGCCAAAGCAACATTTTTATTTAGTTTAACTTGATGTGCAAAAATAACTACAAATAAAAATGAGAAGAAAAAAAAAAAACACAGAAATGAACACAAACTAAATTACTAAAACTTTAAAATGCAATCAGAAAATATAAAAACAAATTAAAAAATATTAATAAAAACATTAAAATAACATAACCCTGAACTCAAAATGCAATGCATGTTCATATAAACCCTACAGAGCACATTATCTTCAACTAGAAGACAATTTAGGCTATTAATTATTATATTTATTTCTTACACATTACAGTGCTTGGCAGCCTTTTTAATTTTACTAATGCTTCCATTTCTATAGTTTGAACATTGCAATTTTCCCATTTATGAGCGAGTGGGCCAATTACTTTTTTTCCCCAAATTCAGTGTCTGCAGTTTTCAACGTTTACATTTATTAAAATTGTAACAATAATAGGGCTCTATAAAATGCTTTTTTTTCCCCTGAAATTCTATGTTTTCTGTTTTAATTGGATTCCGTGTTTTATGACTGAATACAAATGTATATAAAAAATTATTGTAATCAAATGATCACATAAAACAAATTAACTAATCTTTAAAATGTAAATCAAATTAACATGTAACAATTCCTTTTATTTTTAGCAGACTAAGCGCTGCACAATCAAGGTTTACAAAACATTTGTGATATTCCTTAAAATGATATTTTAAGAAATTTTATCATTATTTCTTTGAGTAGTACACACTATTTTTCAAAGTAAACGGCACTTTTATTTTGGTGTGCCGTAGCTTGTTAGACCATTTGGCACTTCAGGTAAATGAAGAGCTGATATAAATGAATTTAAGACGTCAAAGATTATCTACTTGTGTAAAGGTCTATTCTGACATGAAACAATGGTATTTACCTTTTTATCCAAGTAACCTTTTCTCTCAGGGTCTGACAGCTCCCAGATCTGTATAGAGAAGCAAACACACAGTCAGTTTCTGCCAAGAGCTCTAGCGCTGCGTCTCCAAGCTTTCAGATGTTCAGACATGGGATAATTCGCTCGCACCTGACCCAGTGTGCTGTCTGAAAGCCCTGATTTCTTCAAGAACTGAGCAGCTTCTGCTGCGCCCACTTTCCCAGTGTTTCCCGGATCCACCTGCAACAGAGACAAAAGGCCATCAGCGTCACGTATAATATAATTATAATGATACTATACTTGATGACTGACAGTGGGAGCGCATAATATCAGAGATAATTCCATTTTAAACAGCTTTGGTAATTTACCTGTCTGTAGAAGCTCTCATATGCAGGGTTTCCACTTGATAACTGCATAAATAGAAGAGAAAATGAATATTGTTAGTTAATGCATTAATGTATTTCAACTAATCAGACTTTACTGTAAAGTGTTAGCAGTATAATAAAAAACAAGTAGCAGTTAAATATCAAAAATACGACAGTGTTTAAGTGCTACATTGAAAAAAAAAAATAATATAGTCGAAATATTTCAAGTCATAATACTAAGAGAATAAAGTTGAAATGTTTTGAGAATTAAGTCCTAATACTATGAGAATAAAGCCAAAATATTTCAAGAATAAAGTCAAAATATTTCGAGAATAAAATCGAAATATTAAGAGAATAAAATCGAAATATTACGAGAATAAAATCGAAATATTACGAGAAAAAAATCGAAATATTACGAGAATAAATTCGTAATACTACAAGATTAAAATCGTAAATAAAATAAAAAAATAAACTTTATTCTCGAAACATTTCGACTTTATTCTTGTCATTTTCTTTTTTGTTCAACGTGGCACTAAAACGCCGTCGTAAAAAAACAAAAAAAAACAAAAAACATATCTGGGACAAGGGTGAAAAAATACTTATTTCTTGTAGTATCAAAAAATCGATGACGTCACATCGATGACGACATGTGATTAAAACATTGGTTTCTCTCGATAAAGACAGAATAGATAAACGGTTTGCTGACATAATACATCGAACAAAATCAGAATAATGTTTCTGAACAAAATTCTGAACAATCCAGAGCCAGAAATCACATAAAAAACACTGATTAGTTCCGTCGTGGTGCTACACAAACAGCTGTCACGACACAGAAACAGTGGAAAAGTTGTAAAACAGCGACCTTGAAGAAGAAAATCAGTCAGAAATCAATTATTAGACATCATTACGATACATAACTAGGGAAAACTGAAAATATAACTATGACATAATCGCTAACAACAACAGATAACTGCGCCCGTTTCACCGGAGAGCCCAATCTCCGCGCGTTTACACTTAAACACGACATAACCGCGTTTTCTACAACCAGGGAACAAGATTTAGATAAATCCTCCCAAAATGTACTTTACAGTTCAGTTTTAATCAAACTTTTAAAGTCTTTACCTGACTGAGTGGCGTGAGCGCCGCCATATTTCCTGATTCACCAGCACGCGCGCAGCCAGTCAGGAGCCTGTCTCGTGAACGCGCAATGTCAAATGTAAAAGCCTGAGTTACGAATTCATTAAAGATCGTATTTTAGATGTTCATGAAAGAGGCGGTTTATTTTACTAAAGTAATTTTAATTAAGTTATTACCGAATTCTTAACGCATTGGCCCTACTAAGATATTCTGAAACAAACGTACGCATGTGGACAAATAGTTAATTATTATTTATATTATTAATCTAAAATTTAAAATCAGGTAAAAAGCATGTAAAACATAACACAGAACAGAAAATATCTAGAAAATATTAAATTATATAATATATTTAATCATATATAATTATAATAAATTGTATATGTTGAACTGTTATGGGAGAATGTGTTATAAATTTACTGTAGTTCAATGTAGTAAAATAAAGAAAAGGAAAACAGAAAAGAAAAATATCAGTTCATGTATCTAAATTTCCTATGAAATACAGCTTCAACTTTGCCTACATTATCAAAGTTTATTTGTGATAATGTGAGTTAAACTGTGTTCAGAACAAATTCATCTTGATAATGTCAGATAACACTTAACCAAAATATGATCAGGTCAAAGTGTCTGAATCATTTTTGGTACAAATTACGGGTATAATTTGTCACGGTTCACTCTTTTTAGCTATCTTTGCCTACATAAATGAACCATAGTGTCCTGCAACCACTAGTAAAACAAATATCAAAAATGATATCTGGTGTCTGAATCATTTTTGGTTTGATTGTACATAGCCTGTACTGTAAACTGTAAAATGTCTCCACCTTGTGTACCAAATTTGTAAATGCATGACATCTAGAAACAAATAATGTAATATAAATCAGCTTGTTTTATTACAGAAAACATATGTGGTGAAAATAATACAAGCAACTCCCAGAAACAACCTAACAATGCTTTCGTCTTTTTTTTTAAGCTTCCATGTTGCAAACACAAACTTATCAACCAAACCAAACAAAAGTGAGTACAAGTCCAAATATTTATTCAGATGCATGTGACTAAAGCTGATGATGAGCAAACCTTCTGGAGAAATGATGAATTTATGAAAATGTGTAATGTGTAAACATCTTCATCTGTTCTTTCGGTGTAATAATAACCAACCTGAATCATATTAGTATAAAAAAAGTAATAGTAAAATGTTCTGATTATGAAACCATGATGTACTCAAACTCACAAAAAAATCACAACTGCATGTACAATAAAGTTTTTTATTAAAACTTTGGCAACTCTCTCAATATGTAAAAAGGTGTTTTAATGTCACTAAACAGGATTTTCAGTACTAATCCGATTTGAACATCTGGGTTTTAGTTCACAGTGTTTATTTTAATGCAGCCTTGAAACCTCTGCAAATATCCCCGCATCCCTTAATTTAGCTCATTTATTTTCAAGTAACAAAAAAAAAAATTATATCAACTACATAATGAACATAAAACTCTGAAACTCAAACTGCAAGACATTTGTAATAAATAGAGCTGGAAAATAAAAGGAAATTTTACTGAATATCTTGTTTGGGAGATTCATATAATTACAGAACAAAACTAAATCATCAGTGCCAAAGGAACATTATGTCATTGTACATTTCTTTTGCACTACAGTACAAACATTCATTAGTCCTCATTGATGAAATACAGGCAGAATGAATTTGCGTAAATCCTTGTATGTTTTCTTGTAATAATTTTCACAAAAAAGATTTTGTTCTGCTCGTGTTTCAGAAATGAGGACTCCAGTTTGAAACCCAGCCTGTGATTTGATTAATCTCTTATTAATAACAAAAGGGCGAAAATCACCATCCTCCATTCTTCCGTTTCAGTGCACTTTGCGCTCATCACATTTCTGCAACGCAGAGAAACAACTGCTCAAGCGGTGTAACATCCCAGTAACATGCTTTACTGTGTATGGAAGTCTGTTTCCACTATGGGAAAACACAAAAAATGTATAACACATACATATACATATATATATATATATATATATATATATATTTTTTTTTTTTTTTTTTTTTTTTTTTTTTGACTTTTTATGTCATAGTTCGGACTTAATTTCTCACAAAAAAGTCAGAATTGCTAGATATAAACCCATTTGAAAAATTTTTGCCTGTAATTCTGAAGAATGTTTTTTTCCACTACAGAATAAAAACATTCCAATAAACACGACTCAAAGAGCTATGAGCTTCTATCTCACAATTTTAAGTTTAAATCTTAAAATTCTGACTTTTTCCTCAATATTATCAGTTTATATCTCACAATATTTTGTTTCTATCTTGCAATTTTGACTTTAAACCAAACAATTCTGACATTTTCCTCATTATTTCGAGCTTATATCTTGCAATTTTGAGTTTAAATCTCACAATTCATATTATTTTTCTGAGTATTATGAGATTAAATCTCACAATTTTTACTTTTTTCCCCTCAGACAAAAAGTCCCAATTGTGAGATATAAGCTGAGAATTACTTTTTTTTTTTTTTGTATTCCGTGGTGAAAACAGGCTCCCATAATTATAACAGTAAATCAAATAAACTTCATGAATTTCGTCTAGTTCCTTCAAACTAACACCAACATCTCGTACTAATATGGGTATCGATTTTAGAAACATGAAAGGCACAAAAAACCTGATAATAGATTTCAAACAGATCAGACTCCTGCAGCTGTACAGAAAACTCTTCAATAACAAAAAAATTAAATGTATAGGTTAAGAACTTCCAGTCGCCCTTTTGCCCTCTATGACATCATCACGACATCATCGCCGTCTCTAAGGACGCGGAGTTTAGAATGAATGCACTGCAGTCGTTTCCTGGCAACCACGGAATGTGGACGGTAATCTAGATCCTGCGTTACAGTTCGTCTTTGGGAAGAGCATCAGTGTCTCCCTCCTCCTCTGGAGACTCGTCCGTCTCGTCCTCCTCCTCTTCCTCCTCCTCGCCTTCATCCTCCTCCTCCTCCCCTTCATCTGCTTCTGTGCTCTGCTCCTTGTTCTTCTCCTCCTCCTCTTTGCGTTTCTTCTCATCCTGTTCCTCTTTCATTTTCTTCTCGGGACCCTGTGGCGAGAATATTTTTGTTTTGTTTTGTAATAAATGCATGTTTATTGCATATTCACTAGTTCAGCAGGACGCTCGAATCCAGCTCTTACCTTTGTAGCACCCCACGTTTCATTTCCGAAATCCTCAGCTTCCTTCACGTCGTCCGTGATGAAGAAGTTGTCAAATATAGTGCCGGATTTCACCTGGAGTGATGAAACAGAAACAGATATAAATCGGACTGGATGATCTAGTTTAATAATAATAATAATAATAATAATAATAATGATAATATTAAATACAGATTATAACATTTATGAAAATGTTTAAATCAAATAAATAAACTAATATTTATATTTAAACAATTTTAAGTCTAAGTAATATGTTGTTTTTATAATTTGGTTTACATAGCTTTTAATTACATTTATTTAATTTCAGTTAACATTTATTTCAAATAACACATTTCATTAAACTAATCCTGATATTTAGTAATTCTTCTGAAATGGCTCAAAGGTGTAAAAGAGGAACCATCATTTCAATCAAATAAATAGATGGAAAAACTAAAATTCAATAAAAAATCTTATTAACATCAACTGGTGCCAAAGTTTTCAGAAATCTGAACTGGCCTCATTAAAAGCACTTTACAATCAACACAATACGCTTCTTAAAATCTCATCGACATGTATTCCTGAATTACATAATTTATTAAAGTTATATAATGCTTCCTGAGGTTCAGTTATATAGTTAGTAGGGTTTTCATAATTATGAAATACAAGGCTATTTTACGGTAATATTGATAATTAAAAGAATAAAACAAATAATAAATAAAGTAAATAACTAAAAAAATAAATAAATAATAAATAAGTAAATTATTTATTTATTTATTATTTACTTATTATTTTTTATTATTTTTATTATCAATATTAGCATAAAATAGACTTGTATTTCATTATTATGAAAACCCTACTAAACTATAAGAAAATGTGCATCAGAATCAGAAATACACACACACACACACACACTTCCTGAAGTGCAATTTTCATAATTCAAAAATAGAAGGCTATTTTATGTTAAATAATAAACAATTAAATAAATAAATATTTAAAAATTATCTGCTATATGCTAATACTTCCAGATGTCCACTAATATATATTTTTTTTATAATCAAGAAAAATGAAAGGTTATTTTTTGGCAACACTAAGGCGTCTCACCTGCCAGAGATCCAGCCCAATGACTCCAATGTTGTCGAATTTGTAGATCTCGGCGTCAGGAGAGTATTCAGGGTTGTCGATTTCAGGATGCACCCAGATGCCCTTGTAGTTGGGGTTGTCGATCTGTTTGGGTTTCCACTCGCCCTGCACCAAAACACAACAGTAAATGACTTTCAGAGGCCTGAAGCGCTGTGGAGGCGTCCTGTTGAGGCATCTTCAAGCATGTGAATCTGTACCTTATACTCCGGGTTTGGGATCACGGCAGGTTCCCACTCTCCATCCATATCCTCATCCCAGTCGTCTGGCTTCTTGGCATCAGGATCGGGAATGTTCTCTGGCTTATCCCAGTCCTGACAACATCAGACAGTCAGTGTTAAAAGATGAAACCGAGGCAGCTGTGCCTCACAGGTGATGGGAAACAGAATCGAACCTCGGGTTTGGTGTCCGACTCGTCGTCGATCTTGGCGCGGTCGTCCCAGTCCTCAGGCTTCTTGGCTTCGGGGTCCTTGATCTTCTTTGGGGGCAGGAAGTCCCAGTCCTCCTCCAGAGAGCCGGACTCCACCTTCTCGTTGTCGATCTTCACCTCGTACGTCTGATCCGGATTCAGGATCAATGTGTACAAGTGAGTCAATTCATCATCCTGAGGAGAACGAGAGCGTTCAGTTAGAGACGATTTGAACATTTTAATTTCATTCCATGACATTTTTGTATTACTGATGCTCTCAACTAACAGGGCTATTTTTTTTTTTTTTTTTAAGTATTTTTGAAAGTTCAAATTTTTTTACTTTCAAACTTCATACATTAAAATAAATTTTAAAATACATTACAGGGGCTACAATATCAATTAATTTATTTATTACTTCGTTTTATTTATTTATGTGTTAACATTTAAACAACAAAATATTTTCTTCAAATGTGTAGATGATAAGATGACAATTTTTTTTTTGTCTAAACATTTTATTTTAATTTTTTGTATTTATTTTTATTTTTTTATAAAGTTCTATTTATATATACAGATCGTTTCAAATTAGAATTCAGTTAAGTTCAATACAAAAACCAAGGTTTACAAATAAAATCTAATTAATAACTAAATTTAAAAACATAATAGCAGCATTTCAACATTTTAATTCAGTTTAATCCGATGTACTAAAATAAGTACAATTAAAATGGGAATTTTTTTTATAAAAACTATATGCGTGCATATTTTTAAAAAAAAATACAAATTATAAATAAAGAAATAAAACAATGATTCACGATATTGATAAAATAATAATGTCGCAGTGAAACCAAAATAACAAAATTGTATGTAAAGTCCACAGAAGTGAATTATATCAGGATTCATTTCAGTTCAATAACGGTGCTAAAAATCAGAGTCATTATCCAATCAAACTTTGTTCTTGTCTGACAGTGTCAGTGCATTACATCAATGATATTACTGAATTTTAACCAAACCCTTGGACCTCACTTTGCATTTGATATCTTTCTTGATGAGGTGGTTCTTTCCTTTGTAGTTGAAGATGACGTGGACCTTCTTGGTGCTGTAGCCGCAGATATCCGGCCCTGTTGAGGTGATTTAGACAAGAAAACATAAATAAATAACCCGTTTCCTTTAATAACTCCAGGTGTTCACACACGAATGAGTCTTGGCTGACGTACCGAACATGATGTAATACTGGGAGTCTCCGTGCATGTCCGCCTGGTTGAGATCAGCCGGGAAGACTTTAACGTATCCGCCTCCGCAGTCGATCTTCTGCTCGTGTTTGACGGTGAACTGGATCACCAGAGGTTTGCCCTCGTTGCTGAAGGGCTCGAAGCGGGCGGAGGTGGCGTAGAAATGGGCATCCTGACTGCTCTGCAGACCTGTCAGTGGATAAAGAGATCGCAAAAGTCAAGCAAACTCAGCTTCTTTTGCTGAACCAAAGGTCTTTAGGGATGCAAACGCCTACCCTTGTCTTTCTCAGCGTCTCCGTAGAAGTTTCCAGCGGTCAGTTTGAACTGGCCATAGTCAGATTTGTGCTCGGAGTTCAGCCATCGAGTCTTCCAGGCATCTGTGAATGTGGATAAAAAAGTTAGAAGCAAAGAAATGAGGCTAAAAAGATAAAGTGAATGCAACCTGGAAAAATGCAACATGAATAGCATCCTAAAAAGGGAAATTGCATTGAAATATACAAACTGTTTCAAAGCAGCTGCACACTAAAAACAAGAAAAATAACGGTTTATGTCGTAAAATTCAACTTTTATCAAATAAATAAAATTTTAGCTGTAAAGTAGCTCTACAGAAGACTACTCTGTCATTATTACGTTCAATTTAGATTCAATTCAGTTCAGTAAACGTGTCAGTGTTGCAAATTTCATCTTTAATAAAACAAACCAAAGTTATTACAGTTTACTAAATCTAAAACTAGAATTATTTAAAAACATTTCCATTACTTGAAATAAAGTAAATGTTAACATGTTATAAATGTTGAAATATGATTACCTTCCTAAAAAGGAAATTGCATGCACATCAATTTTTACAAATCTTTTTTCGACATGATTGTGTTTATATAAAGTATTGCCAAAGCTTTAAAACAATAAAAGAAATGACAAGAAATATACAATAAAATAATAATAATAAAAATGACAATAAAAAGATTATATTAAAATGAGGTCCTAAATAATCAGTAAAAATACTATTTTTAATTTTTTATATATAAAAAAAGTATATATATATATATATATATATATATTTATATATATATATATATATATATATATAGTTTTGTTTTGTTTTTTTAAGACATACACAACATAAACATATTTATTTATTTACAATTTATATTTATCTAATCGTCAAAAAAACTAACTAACCCAAATTGTACGATAAAGCCTTTATCTATAAACTTGAAGAGGAAACAAGATGAATTAATGTGGTTTGCAGGTCCAATCACATTCCACACATGTTTAATGATTGATATTTAAGGAAGTTTGTGGAATAACTTAAGAAACTTCCTGTTCTTCTTGATAGACATATGTTTGTGATAATGCACCTTTTGCTTTCATTTGCACCAGCATAATTAAATGATCAAATGCATATACATAAACACATCTTGTTCTTTAACAAACCAATTAGACAAGGCCTGAAATGATTAAGTGGGCACATGGAATTTAAGCAGCTACTGAGGTGTGTGTTGTGACATGCCATAAAACTATTTCAACAGGTAATAGGATTTAGTGAGCATCACTGCTGCAGGGGTCTCGGTGGGCGTGGCTTCTCATTCAACACGCCCCTGAGTGAAAGACAGTCATCAGAACCTCTGGATCATTGTCCCAAAATATAAATTTTAACCTCTAATTGTTTATTTGGCTACTTTTAGGAGTACACAAACATACAGAAAGCTAAAATTTTACCTTTTTTTTTTTTTTAAGTTAACAAATATCCGACATGTGCCATAATTTACTACTTTAGTACTGTAACATACATTGTGCAAAGGAAAGAAAGAAAGAAAGAAAGAAAGAAAGAAAGAAAGAAAGAAAGAAAGAAAGAAAGAAAGAAAGAAAGATGCATAATTTTTGATGGTTTCATTTTTGCTCTGTCAAACTAATATGCATAAACCAATACTAAGTAATCAGATGCACTTTCCAAAGATAACAAAATTATAATTAAGCATCACAGCCTATTAATTATCCATTCGATAACCCATTTTAATATTACTTTTAATGTTGTGACCTACAAATCAACCATGACATCCAAGACTAAATGAAACACTCACCTCCATCCAGAAACTGCTCTTTAAAGTACACCTCTGCATTGGCAGCCAGTGCTAATAATAAAGCAGAAACGATCGGGAATAATGTAATTATTTGCATATTTGTTAATTTCAGGAATGAACCCGCACACTCCCTCTCTGCGATTCACGCTCGCGCTCTGCTGAGATCGGTTTATCCGTGGCTCCTAGAGAAGCGCGTGGCTGCACAGATGTCTGCCGCTGATTGGTCCACAGCTGACGCTCTCGACCAATCACAAGAGACCACGAAGTGCCTGGCTCGCCTCTAGCCCGGATACCGTATCCGCCTCTTGTGCTGCTCTCAGATCAGCCGTTACTGTACGCAATGACGCGCGGTCGCGTCACTTGACAATGGAGAACTGACTCAGGATCAGTTTATCAGGATAACAGCGGATAGAAGGCCGTTTGAGGGAGAACGCGGAAAACAAGTCTTATACAAATAAGGGGTGTTGTTTCCTCTGAATTCAGCCTGCTCTGCTTCATCTGTTGACAGACTTTGATGTGGTTAACCATCAAAGACAATAAACTGCGTATTGTGTTTGAAGACAACTTGTGGAAAAGACAATGAAAACCTTAAGTAATTGCATAAAACAACGTGTTGGATCTAAAATAATCTATAAAATGAATCAGAATTAGAGTATAATATCGCAATGCCAAATTTAGCTTAATCCAAGGCTTTTCTGTAAACTAATTCTAATAGTTAACTTTATGGGCCTGTATAAAATGTAATACTGTATATTCAGTCTTATATAAAGGTCATATCTTTTGTTATAGTTTGATGGCCATTATTTTCAAAGCCTTAATCCAGATGGAATCAAGATCTTGTGGATTCTTGAAAACTAGAAATCTAGATTTGAGGTCTAAAAGTCAGTTTGACCAGTTCTGCACGCTCATATCTGGATTGGGAGTTTCCTATAATTTCTACAGTAAAAGTTGTTGCAGGACTGTCATGCATTTGTTTGTTTTCATAGCTGATATGACAAGGAAATAAATATAATGAATGGCGAAACGGTACAAAAAAGAAAATCATGCATGCTTCCGAGGGAGTTGACGGTTAAATAAATGAATTTAAATTTTTATAATAACACTTTAAAATTATTTATTACTTGTCGGATCATACTTGATGCATCTTCTGTCTCACATTCATCTGAAAAAATGTATGCAAACAGTCACAAAATCGTCCTGCATAGCAATTATTAGCCCATAAAGCATGCACATACAGTCTGCACACTGAAAAAATATAAATATATAAAAAATAGTTATACAATTTAGACTTGCAATAAATCCAGTGAATAAAATCAAGTCCCAGACTACATTTTCTTACACTGAATATCCTGTATCACTCTTAAATGATATAACATTACAAAAGTAAAATGATTTCTGAATGTTGTTAGAGTTGATGTGCTGGGGGTTCATTTGAGAGGTTCACAGTTCAGTTGTTTAGCTGTAGATGGCGCTGTGACTCTGTCATCAGGTGCTAGAAGCTGCTTCATTCATGATGCACACTGATGATGTATTTCAATTCACTTTTAAATTGCAGCCTTTTTTTTTTTTCAAAACTAAAGTAATGAATATTTTAAATATATTCATGCTATGATTTTTTTGAGATTATGTTGCATGTTTAATCCAAGAAATATTAAATACAATTGTTTTGCATTTTAAATCCAATTTAAAGTCTGAGGTTAGAAGGAAACTGCATTTTCTTTTAGTTTCTGGTTCACATTGGAACTGGAATGTCAAGTACAGAAGACAACGGTGTCATTATTACGTTCAATTTAGATTCAATTCAGTTCGATAAATGCGTCAGTGTTGCAAAGTTCATCAGTTATGAAACAAACCAGAGTTATTCCAGTTTACTTAAAATACATGCAATAAAATAAATGTTAACTGAAACATGATTACCTTCCTAAAAAGTAAATTGCATTAAAAATACATTTTAATATAAAGTATTGGCAAAGCTTTAAAACAAGACAATAACTATACAATATAATAATAATAGCAAATGACAATAAAAAATACATATTAAAATGAGGTGCTAAATAATCAGTAAAAATACTTTTTACATTTTTATATATAAAAAATGATTTAAAAAGACTTTATTTAATAAAAAACATATGTACAATAAAGCCTTTATCTATAAACTTGAAGAGGAAACTAGATGAATTTATGTGGATTGCAGGTCCAATCACATTCCACACACGTTTAATGATTGATATTTAAGGAAGTTTGTGGAATAACTTAAGAAACTTCCTGTTCTTCTTGATAGACACATGTATGTAATAATGCACCTTTTGCTTTCATTTGCACCAGCATAATTAAATGATTAAATGCATATACATAAACACATCTTGTTCATTAACAAACCAATTAGACAAGGCCTGAAATGATTAAGTGGGCACATGGAATTTAAGCAGTATCCTGAGGTGTGTGTTGTGACATGCCAAACAATTTCAACAGGTAATAGGATTTAGTTTTCATCACAACAGTGAGGGTCTCGGTGGGCGTGGCTACTCATTCAGCAGATCACTTTATTGGACAAACATTTTGGACACGCCCCTCCGTGCAAGACGGGTCATCAGAACCTCTGGTTCAATGTCCCCAGAATAGAAATTGTAACCTCTAATTCTTTATTTTGTCTACTTTTAGGAGTACACAAATATACAGAAGCTAAAATTTAACCTAAAATTGTACAAGTTAGAAGCTGCTAATTTGATACATGATACACATTGATGATCTATTCCAATTCAGTATTATATTGCAGCCTATTTTTTCTAGAGAGATCAATTAAAAAATGTTTCGAAAACTAAAGTACGGCTATTTTAAATATATTCATGCTATGATTTCTTGAGATTATGTTGCATGTTTATTCCAATAAATATTAAATACAGTTGTTTTGCATTTTAAATAAAATGTAAAGTCTGATGTTGGAAGGAAATTGCATTTTTCTTTTGCTTCTGGTTCACATTGGAACTGGAAGGTCAAGGTATGTATGTTAAAAGTTTGCCTGCATTGCATGTATACACACTGCATACACAAAAACATTTTGAGTAGGATGGCAAAATGCAATACCTAACATACCGCATATCCTTACAAGCCACAAAAAAAGGGGAATCAATGAACAAGCACGTTCTCACTCCCCCTTGCCAAACCTTCTCATTATGGCATACGAAGCAGACATAGAAAAGCTGTAGAAATCAAACCTGATTAATTCCGCTTGCTTCCCTTATTATTTGCACCATAGAGCATGTTCCACTAATCAGAGAGTTAACTTCATCACAAGTTCCCCATCCCTGCACAGCATGAGGACCGAAAAAGCCACACAATCAATTCATTATTATCAGAAGAACCCAGAAGAATATATATATATATAAACACATAATATTTTTTTTTCTCGATTAATACACACACACAAACACAACAATTTTTGCAATGAGAAACAAGACAAAAATACTAATTAAAAAGCAGTGTTTGCTGATAATATTCTAAGACATTAGACTTTTGATTTCTGCTATGTAGATAATAAATGGGTGGAAAAAAAGAACAATAGTTTAACAATCACTGGCGGGATGTTTTGCATGGATCAGCACCATATGTTTCTTTGTAAAAGTGTAACTGTAGTTCTCTTTATTTTAGCATTTCTATTCATTCTGGAGATGCAGGTCCGATAAATAATGTGAGTTTCATTTTAGTCACCTGTCACGTATTGTTAACTAAAGCTAAATTCCTTTAATTAAACCAGTCAGCATCCATGTAGAAATCCCTGAACTGACATCATCTGTCAAAATGAGCAGCGGTCAGCCTCTTGACCTCTGACCTCTGCTCTGGCCTTTACTTCACATTCGTCAATCGACGCTCGTCACATGTAACAGGACGCCATAACAGCAAGTTTAACCACGTCACAACATCACAAAAGATTTGTTTTACACTACAACTCAAACAAAACTATCATTGGTATGTGGTCAGTTCCCATACTTCCATTATATAATATTCTGTCTTGCAAAATAGGATGTTTGAGAGGAAATAGATTATGTAGATATATTTTTCTACATGGCTATTACTGTGTTAAATTCTGTCATTATGTAATTTGATTTAGGAGGGACGTGTTAGTGTGTGTGTTTTGTGTCACTGAAGCATGGAAGCCAGCAACCGAACATAGGGCAATTAGGCCGGATCCTAGGGGCGAAGAGCTGCCCCCCTCGCTCTGTCCCCTGCGGAGAGCTGATGGACGGCCGGTCTCATCATCTTAACAGGCTGGCTTGGTGCCATTAACTTGCAAGGGAGGGCGAGGACAGGTCACTACACCCACAACTGTACACGCTCACTAATGAGGGGGGAAACTCTTTCAGTCACTTGAGCTCAGTGTCTTAGTTTATGTTTGATATTTAAAGGAACAGTTCATCCAAAAATCTTAATCTCATCCTCAGGTCGTCCAAGATGTAGTTGAGTTTGTTTCTTCATCAGATTTGGAGAAACATTGCATCAGTGTCTCAGCAATGGTTGCTCTGCGATGAATGGGTGCCGTCAGAATGAGAGTCAGAAAAGCTGATAAAAACATCACAATAATCCACAAGTAATCCACAGCACTCCAGTCCATCAGTTAATGTCTTGAGAAGATAATTTAATGCAGAAGTGATAATGCATTACTAAACATTACTTACAGTAATTAAAAGATTTAAATTACTAGGTAATTAAATTAGGAAAACAATATTATGGATAGCAGACATGCATTTTAGCCAAAACAACAGTTTGAAGTGAAAAAAGTCTTAATTATTTATTTGTTGATTACTTGTGGATCATTGTGATGTTTTTATCAGCACTCATTGTGACGGCACCCATTCACTGCTGAGCATCCATTGATGAGACACTGATGCAAGGCTACATTTCTCCAAATCTGAAACAAACTCATCTACATCTTGATGAGCGTGATTACATTTTTAGCAAACTTTCATTTTTTGGGTGAACTGTCCCTTTAAGACCAGACAACACCTACACTCTAAATTATTGATTTAAAAAGCTCAAATAATAAATCAGATGTCCTTAAACACTGCTCAAATTATGTTAGGAATATAGTTTATCATTTGGGAATTGCAATGTATTTGACAGTGTAGCATTGGATTGATGTAAAAAAATCTCATAAATTATCGATATTTCATATTCTTTTAATTCTAGTTTATTGTCGTAACTTTATATTTATTATAAAAGGTAACCAAATCATCCATTTTTATCAGTCATTTCTATTCCAACTTTTAGTGCAAAAAAAAATAAATCTAAAGATGTATTCAATATAACATTCTAATTTCCCGTCCCCTAAAACTTCATACCAAGCATAATGACAGTTTATGTGCACGTCATACAGTGATAAAGCTGCAATGATTGCGACAGAATCCACTCCTATGACGTCTAAGTGTACACATCTTTAAAGAAAACTCAATCTTCTTTGGCTTTATTGCATTTCACAGATAATGCTTCAAAAAGAACTCTTTTTTTTTTATTAATAATACTCTTGAATACACACCTACTAAATAAAGAGTAGAATGAATTCTAAATTTTTTGCATCCAACTTCAAGCTTTGGTTTTGTATCATCTGAATCATCACAATGCATAAAAAAGTGTATTATGAATCATGAATTATATGTATATTTCCGTTTGCATATAGTTACAGTGTCCACAAAGTATTCAAATGATCATGATACCATCGGTTAGAATTGAAAAGCAATATGATAAGGCAACACTTGTTCCTCAAATCTTTTCGAAGAACAGTGTTTGCACATTTAAATGACTGACACCTGGTTGCATGGACGCCCATTAGTTCAGAGCAGAGGGGCAATCGATGATCTTAAACAATGAAGAGACCCGGCGGGGAGCTGCTCATTCTGCGTCCTCACACACACACACACACACACACACACACACACACACACACACTCACATTTTTAACCCTTTCTGGGGTAAAATATAACTGACTTTCCTCATAAAATTCACCTTTTTGAGAGGTTCGTCCAACATCGCTTGAAACAGACACCACAGACAGTGAAACGCTGAACCTCAGACTCATTTTTAATTATCTTATGAACACGTCGAATTGCAAGAACAGGATTGTGGCATGATTGAAATATGTGCTAATGATTTAGAAACAACTTCACTCCATAGCTTGATGAGGCAGCTACTCGTGTAAAATAACAATTCAATAAAAAACATTCTGTTTCTAGAGTATTTGACCATAGAGAGTCATTTTCTTTTAAATCAAAGTCAAGTGATTTCTCATTTCTAGATGGTAGAACGTGAAATTAAAATCTGAACAGGCATTGAGGTATCAGTTGTCCTGAGCTGCGCTGTCCTGTTAAATTACAAATGTGCCTCTTCAAATGCGAGTCTTCGACCTGGAGGAGAAGAGAAGCTTGGCACAGGCTACGATCCTGAATCCTAAGGAGTTCAACATTTTGTGGGGAGTAAGTAAGAAACACCTTACTGTAGATGCCATGATCACAAACTGTTAGTGCTTTGTTTGTCAGATCTGGACGAAAAAATAGCCCAAAAATAGACAATTCATGTTTTTTTCCATAGTTTGTCGAGGGTCCACTCCATCAAAACCGCCTTTTGTGGATGAGAGATAGCTTTAACCCACCTAGTAAGAAACCTAGTAAAAACCTAGTAAGTGTACTGTAAGTAGTTCAATTCTAAATGTAAAACAGCAGACTTGTCAACCCTGTTTGGTGCCAAAACAAAACCAATTCCTCGGCTGTAAATCCAAGCATGTAGTGCTGTGAAGATACCCTTCTAAAAATGTATCCATGAGTCCCAAATAAAATCTACCGCTCCCCGTTTTCCTGTTACATGGGTTGCCAGGTTTTGTCCATGGACTGAATGTGCTCCTTGGCCTTCATCCTCAAAGCTGCGATACTAGAGCTGCGGTCCACGTCTTCCAGAGGGTATTTGTCATTAAATGCTGGGGGACACTGGTAAGGAGGTGGTGGCATGGGTTGCATTCCCTGCACCATGCCTGGAGAAGAGTTCAGAAAGCCGGGATGACCCGTATAGGTGGGCTGGAGACTTTGGCCTGGTCCCATGAAGCCCGTGATGCTGTGCATAGGAGTGGCACTGGAGAGCGACGAGGACAACCAAGGGTCCAGAGGCAGAGAATTGGTCATTGGCCCTATGTTGGGAGCCATGGTCAGTCTGTTGAAGGACAGCATGGACGAATCATGGAGCTTCATGCTCCCAGTGTCCATTTTTTCTTGCCTCCGCCATTTAGCACGTCGATTCTGGAACCACACCTGCATCACGGGAAAAAGATGAGAACCATTAAGTCTCAACCTTATAATGTCAAGTTGCACAGAAACTCATTTCAACTCGCCTGTCCACAGAAGTCAATGAGGTGAGTGTGCTGGAGAGTTATGAATGAGTGAACTTGAGCTTTACTGAATCAATACCCCATTGTTAAACAGCAACATTAGTCCATTAAATAACACCAATGTCAAGGTTGTGATAAATAAACAGATATTGATCACTATGTCTATCCAATACCATCAAGTCTCCAGGCTTGTATCATGCAAAACATACCTGAACGCGGACTTCTGGGAGGTTGATTTTCATCGCCAGCTCCTCTCGACTGTAGACATCCGGGTAGTGGGACTTCTCAAAGGCGCGCTCCAGCTCGTGTAGCTGATAGGTGGTGAAGGTTGTTCTGTTGCGTCTGTGTTTCTTTTTAGGTTGATCCTCCTCAGGAGGGTCCGGGGAGCGGCTGTCGCTCTCCACATTGCTCTGAGGATCTCCCAAATCTGCGTCGCACTTCTCCGTGGAGAAAAGTTCAGTATCTACAGCACAGGATAAACAAAGGTGTCTTTATTTGCCAGGCACTCTTGTGAAGTTAATTAAAGCATTAGTGCGTTGCTAATGAGGTTTAACCTGTTTTTATGTAGTTGCCAGGGTGTTGCCTATTTTTTAAAAATCGTATTCCACATTATTAGAAATTTTAATTCAGGATATTGATACAATATATCTCAATATAGCTATTCTTATTTTTTTTATAATTAAAAATAAGACGAAGAAGCAAATTACAAACACAACTGAACAGAAATACTTATTAAATATATATGTTTTTTAACACTAATGATGGACAGAAGCAGGTAAATAAGACTGCTGTCACTTTAAGACCGACTGCATAGACCCAATACACTAAAACATATCTGGTTTTCTGCCAATTTAAACTTTTTAACACATAACCGAATGTTTTAACATGAATACTCCACACAATGGGCATTTAGACATAACTTTGCATGTATTTGACCATTCAGTGTGAAAGAGTTCAAAGTTTTCAGTCAGCGAGAGCTCTGTTTAATATTTAACATTTAACATGTCCCAATCTTTATTTTCTCATCCATGCACGTTTCTCTAGCAATCTTAGGTGAATATAACTTTTAAACATGGATATATTTACTATAGACACTTACGGGATAAGGTACATATGAAAGTTTAAATGTGGAGTCTTAAAGGTATTGTTTCCCCAAAAATGAAAATTCGTTCATCCTTTATTTATCTGTTATGTTGAACACAATAGAAGGTATTATGATAAATGTTGAGGGAAAAAATACTTCCATAGTGTAAAAAAAACATTGTATAAGTGAATGGCTACCGTCAATTGTTAAGTTACCAACGTTCTTCAAAATATCTTATATTCCGCTAAACGGAAGAAAGAAACTCACACAGGTTTGGAACAACTTGAGGTTAGTAAATAATGACAGAATTTTAATTTTTGGATAAACTAGCCCTTCTACAAGCATTATTAATAAGACTACTTATATGTTTCTTGTGCCTTCACCAAATGGTACAGCGATGGAGTCAGATGTTAACCTTTCGATTTTATGTATTCCTAGAAAATAAGAGATTTGTGCGTTCCATCACTTCTGCCGTGGTAAGTAAGTCCTCCGTCTAATCCAAGCACGCAGATGTCACCGGTTAACCCCGTAGACCTCATGTGGCCAAGACTGCTAATCCAGCCGTTAAGAGGTTAACTCAGTACAGCAGCGTTTCCTCCAAGAGCCCGACAACAGCAGAGATTGTCATTTCACAGAAACAGCTGAGAGCAAACCACGCCACGTTGAGCTGAAGCAGATCCTGGTTGAGTCTAATTAAGTTAGGCAGGATCAGAATCAGTTCACTAGTTTAAATGTTAAACGTCATGCATACACAAACTAGATACACCTGCAGTGGCATTAATGTCTACCGGTTTAAAAAGAGTCGCTTTGTAAGCTTGTTTCATTATTTATTAAGCCTGCAAAACTTAAGCACTGAATCAGAGTGATAAATAGATATATTAAAAACTGGAAAATAAAACACTGCTCTCTTTTGACGAGGCATTGAAAATTATAACAATAATAAATTGTCATTGTGATAACTATTTACAGTGATTAATATTTATCAGACTTGGCATCTATGCAAATATGTGTGTGTGTATATATATATGTGTGTGTGTGTGTGTGTGTGTGAATTGAAGTGGGTGTAAATTCTTTTTCCACCAACAAACAAGTCATGAAGTATAAAAAAGCAATAAAAAAGTTGAAGAATGTTTAGATATTTGCAATAAAAAACAAGTCAAAAATACTGAATAAGAAAATCTTTTTTTTTTTCAGTCTGTTTACAGTGATTGCTATTAATGTATCAAAATGTATTTAGGTAAAAAATTGTTAATTGTTCATAACCCCATTTTCTAATAAACATGCATTTGACATCTCTTAAATCTTCAAAAACACTGACTTTTCAAGTAATGCATCACTATTTTAACTATAACGTGTTCTTAGGATTAGAAATCTGAACAAATCTAACCTAAGCATTACATTATTGGTATATACTTCACCTCTTACAGTGTGAGTGACTCAAAGTGTCACTTCATCAGACTTAAACAGGTGGAAAAACCCTCAGTCTTACACGGTAGGTAATTCAGAAGCCGAAACCGGAAGATCATGCAAGACAGTAGGACTCTCTATAACGCTGTGGCATTGGGTTTTCCACAGGATAATACATCATTCATTAATGTATGGATTTAAAACCACTTTTTGCATCGAGCCACTCAAGATATTTCTGTGCAAGTACTGTGTCTTTATGTGTGACTTTCCAGAAAGTGAGATGAGATTTATTAAAGCGGTCGATTCTCACCATGAAACGCTGACTGCTGTGAACTATCCGGAAGACTTTGCAGGTGACCGTAGAGGTCAGATGTCACTTGTTTCTCCTCTTCGTCCACTTTGTGTGTGCCGACAGGCCCCACCGGGTCGAGCAGAGGATCCTGGTCCTTACTGAAGCCCAGAATCACGTCGATGCTGTGGACACGGCCTCCCATCCCTGACCCACAACCTTTCCCGAGGTCGTGGTAGTTGTCCGTTGAGAGGCAGCCATCGTCCACCATGTTCATCATATCCGGTGACAAATGCATCCAATCTGCCCTTACGGTAAGTCTCCTCCGAGAAATGTGTGCAAGTTATGTCCAAAAGAGAATCTGGTTCCAGTTTGTGGCAGAGATTCCCTTACAAAGATCTGTACAAGAAGAGCAAGGGTTAATGAGACTTCCAAAGACAGCCATTTATTTTTACATTTTATTTATGGTCGTTGCACAGTATCTGACAAAATCAGATAAAGCAATGTCTTATTATATATACAGTCGAAGTTTTGGTTTCCCAGCTATGTGAAACTGTATATACTGGTCATTTTTCATGATGTAAAAATTATTGTATATTTGCAATATTTTGTAGCAGTGTTGAAATATCTATTCATTGTTTGTATGTTTGTTATGGTTTATTTTGTTTGAATGATTTGGAATTGCAATAAAAAGTATAATATCATACAATTATAAAATAAACCCATATAACATAAAACATTAGATCATTTTATTGCTATATATTTTTACTGGATATTATCAACTGTTTTTGAATCCATGAAATCTCCATTAGACAGTGTCTGTTCCTTTTTTATGTATTTTTTATTTATTTATCATTTTACAATTAATTCTAAAAAATGATAAAAAATACGTTTTAAAATATATATATATATATATATATATATATATATATATATATATATTTATACCCATAAAAAAGAAATATCTAATAATTTTTGTATTTTCTTAAATATATTTTTAAAAAGAATGCATACATTTATACATTCAGACAGTATCTGTTCCTTTTTTATGTCTTTTTTATTTATTATTTTAAAATTATTTCAAAAAAATAATTTTAAAAAAAAGTTTACAAAAATATATATATATTTTTTATTTTATTTTATACCCATAAAAAAGAAAAATCTAATCATTTTTGTATTTTCTTAAATATTTTTTTAGAAAGAATGCATACATTTATCCAAGTAGAGTATACTAATATTATGCTCAAACCAGTTATATTTCCCAACAAAATTTAGTTGGATGATCATTTTCTCTAAATAAAAAATAAAAAATAAAAAATAAAATCTTTGTCAAATTAAACTAAAGTTAACCTCAAGTTAAAGAAGCTGCTCTGACCCTTCATGGTTGCATGCTTCAAAAGTTTCAGTAAAAGACAACTGACACAGAGTGCAGATGCTTTATTCTTCTGCATTGATTGATGCTGAATTACATGAAATATAACAGAAACTCATTGTGCATGAGAGTTGAATTTATGATTTGACTCAATATGACTTTTGTTTCAATGTTATTGTTTAGTCACCAGTTAAGAGTTATCAACCAAAAGCATGTATCATGTTCAAATCTAAAGTCTTATTTGTTTAGTTTCTGTGTAGTAGTGATGTGATTTTATCTTTAAATATAATATTTATTTGTTTTATTTTTAATTTTAATCTTTTATTAAAATTGTTATAATTTAATATATAATACCATATATTTTTATATATAATAAATTATAATATAAATAATAATATATAATATAATAAATCCATAGGGATCATCTATCTATCTATGTATCAAGTCTTGCACGGTGAATTTTATTTATCATATTTCATAGATGTTTCTCTAATCACTAGATTGACAAATAAAATCTCAACATTGTATCAAACTATCCAGCTCTAGTTTACAAATTAAAAGTAATTTAATTAAAACTTTGCACACTCTGTTTCCATCAGAATCAGTCATGCATTAGCACGTTCATAAAATTATAAATTCGACAAAATTTGAAGATTTTTTTTTTTACGTTTGAGGGCAATTATGTTATTGAATATTTTCCATATTATATATACTTTCAGCCAACAGATAATTAACTCAATAAACCAAAAGTACTGTTTGTTGCATGATAAAATGAATATGCTTTAAATGCACAAATAGAAGTAAATACTAAGTTTTATTTGTCTAGTTTCACCTATTTTAAAACTAATTTAAATGCAGTTTAAATCTAAGTGAATATGGTCTCTTTAAATCAGAAAAACTAAACTTCACGCACCTTTTTCTTCAACTTTCCGGCTCATCAGAATCACACAGTGTTGTCGCCACTCGGTGCAAATGACACACCGCAGCTTTTTACCCACAGTGCACCTGCTCCAGACTGTGTAATGGCCATTAACTAATGTTTTGAGGATCCCAAAAGTGAGTGGATATTCCGAAGCCGTCCCATTCCTGCAGCATATGTAGGTCTTGATCTTTAGGATGAAGCCATGAAAACTGGCCTGACGCGCTGAGAGCCGGTAGCGAGAGGAAAAGACTTAAGAGGTTTAATAATTGGAATCCTTCCCCTTTAAGGATGATTGACAGGTGTTCTCTGCTGGGGTAATTGCACTAAACGCTGGCCGTGGTTTGGCCACAGAGGGAGGCCTGCGCTAATGAAGCACCGACAGAACGTCCTTTCAACACTCTTTTGTCTAAATGATAATGGTGACCTACTGAAAGTGTCCTTAAAACACCGTGTGTTTCCTGTGCATCCAACTGTCTTCAGTGCTTCACAAAGATGATCAGCATAAACAGACGTACATAGAGATAAAGTCTTGTATTGCTGATAACAGTGAAAGACATTGCTGTTTTAAAGGAGTTTGGTTATTGGTCATTTGTTTGCCACGTGCATAACTTAATGACCTCTTACATGTCTCAGCATAAAACATCGGATTCAGTGTAGCATCCAAAATATTACATTTTAAAATATTTTTAGTTTTGTGAAAACTATATTTTGAATCAGCTTTTATTTATTTTTTACTTTATTTATTATTTTCATTTGAAAAATCTGTTGTGTTTTAGTCATTTTTAGTAGTATACTGTATTTGTGTGTGTGTGTGTATATATATATATATATATATATATATATATATATATATATATATATGTACACACACAACCACACATAGATGTATATATACTGTATATATGCTACTGTTTTAAATGGTCATATTTTGATCAAAACACAGTAAAAACTAATGTTACAATTTAAAATAGCTTTCTATTTGAATGCACACACACACACATATTCATCACTGATGAATTCACTGTTGGTGTTTATTAGCTGACTGTGTAATATTATGTAATAAGATTGGTTTTACCTGCTCATAATTACTCTTTAATGGCAGGTTCTGTTGTGACAACTTGCCCCACTATTGTGCACCAACTTTTCTTTTTTTTTTTTTTGTAGACAAGACTTTAATGTGTGAATCTGTACAGAAATTGCAATTAAAAATGAAACTACCTTTTTTTTTAATGAACTTATTTTAAGTGCATTGCAAATACATATAGTTTGTGATTGCACAGGTTTTGTTGCATGTGTTCAGGATGTTCAGGATGGACCCTGAGCCTGCTGTCAGTTTGACCTCAGCTTAAAAAACCGCAGGCAAAAGACAAGAGCGATTTATTTCCATTCCAGTGCTCAAGTCTAAACACAAAACAGATTGCATCTGTGTCACTACACATGGACAGAAGTGATTCGAGGGCCAAATCACTTTATAGACCAGCCAATTACAGACTTCTTAACAAACCCCAAGGAGTCTCTTGGAGTGGGATTTTTTTTTTTTTTTTTTTTTTGATAAAAGAGGCTTTTAGACCATCTGGGCATCAGTGAAAGGCCAAACCAGAACAGGAAGTCAGAGCACTTCTGCTAATAACTAATCGAGTTATTCATTATTATTTTGTGTTGTTTATATTTCTGAGCATTTCAGGTTGCTCTGATGTTAACTAGAGGAAAATATTTTAATAAAGTATTACAAAATAAAGAAACCATTTTCACCATTTTTCGCAATTAATTTAAAAATGGCAAACACACATTGAATTAAACATAGCATTTTTAAGTTGAAAGGCTGAAATGGTATAAATAAATAAAAATATATATTTAAATATATATTTAATTTTTTTATTCATTTTACAGTGTAGGTGCAAAATGAATAGCCTAAAAAAATATTTGTAAAAACATAAATGAATAAACATAATAAGATTTTTTTTATTGTTTATATAATCATTGCAATATTGTAATACAGAAATAATACATTGAATTATATTTATTAATTCTTTTGCATTACACAAAGAAATTTCAATCAGAAATTGCTAGCAAATAGCAAAGTTAATTAAAAGAAATGGCAAGTAAAATGTTGAATTTAAACATGAAAAATGTATGAAGTAGAAAAACTGGAATGGTATTGTCTTGTATAACATAATCTTTCTTTCTCAGTCGCTTCATTTGTTTTCTTGCAAAACTGTTTTTCCTTCAGGAAATCAAATCTAGTCAAAGACAATTCTTCATTTGTTTTGTTGTTGTTGTTTTTTTGTTTGTTTGTTTAGATTTTGCATGTTGATTTCCTGTAATTGCACTACATTTGTAACTACATGTATCTCAATAGTATATCTAGGCTTCTCACACACATTCAATGAACTGGTGTGTGTTAATGAAGACCTGCCGTGCATGCAGGTGTCTGGACGTGACGCACAGGACTGGCCTGTTATATTTACCCTGTAGATAATCCAATCACACCCACACACCCTAAATTAAACACTGGTTTCTTCTGAACCCTTGACCATTTGAAAGCATATCGCAAGCTTACTGTTTGACTGCACGAACTAGACGCAAGATAAATATAATGTTTATGTTTTTTTTTACATGTAAATGATAAAACATGCATTTTATTTTAATCACCGTAGTATGAAATATCATAAAAAGGGTTGCAAAGCACCCCACCCTGTGTGTTTTTATAGAATGGTGTTTTTAATCAAATCCATCAAAGACACAATAATTCTGTTATTTATTAAATACAGAGATGCTATACAATGAGGATCAAGGAAGATCACAGGAGGCTACAGAAAAGTTTAGCAATTTGTGTTGCATTTTTGTAACTGGTGGAACTGAAACCAGTTTATTTTAAGTGCATTTTATTGGTGCACATTTGCCCTCAACCTGTTGCTGTTAATTAAATGCAAAGCCTGTTATTGAAATAGAGTGTTATCTCCAACGTTATTAACTTTCTTAGATTGAAGCTTAGTTCATTTCTGTGCATGTGACTGGTATATGTCAAATTAATTTTAATGAATAAATGTTTATGTCACTGAGAAAAAGTAAAAGTGAATGCATCATCATATGCATCATCGACTTTATGCTCTCTTCTCCAAAATCTAATTATTCATTATCATTAACGTCAAAAATCACTGTGAAAAACGTGATCGATAGTTGGCTTCGCTTAGTGAGAGAAGAGGCTAATAATCATGTTATCACGTTAAAATATTAAGGCTGCCCTTCTTTGCTTGTTTCCTCATTATCCTAATTGAGAGCAAATTAGCTAAGAGGTGCAGTGCAGCTATCAAGCTCCTTAGTTTTAGCAGAAGACAATTTAAGCCTCGCAGATCCTATTAGTGACAAAACAGATAACGCTTGAAGGAGCTGCGTCAGCTTACCACCACAGGACAGAGAGAGAGAGAGAGAGAGAGAGATAGATAGATAGACAGATATATAGATAGATAGATAGATAGACACCAAAGACAAGAATGAAAGCAGGTAATTAATCCTGTTATGGCTGAAAATCAAATTAAACCAAGAGCATTGCACTCATGTCTTCAGCCTTCCATGTATCTATGTAAACGACTCACATGCGTTTAATGATTTTTGTGGGGTTTTCCTGTCAAGCAGCTCTGTTAAATCCGGACAACTGGATCTTGTGTGTGTAATTTTAGGTTGCTGATGACGTCAAATCCTGGTGAGACACTGACATGCTTTGGTGTTCCAGCAGGATTAATGCTAGTCTTTATGCGCTAATTTCCTCCACCTACTCCATCCTTCCATACACACACTGCTCACAGAGATTACGTTTGTTCATTTCATGAATGAAAGTGAGTCTACAATGGTTTTTGCATTTGCATTTGTCTCATTATGGAAGTATAAGGTTGTGAATGTTTTATGTTTACTACCATATCATTTACAGGTGCTCATATTAAAAGCAATAGTTCATGCAATTTTTTTTTATATCTGCCCTAAATTTGCTCACCCTCATGCCATCCAAGATGTAGATGAGTTTGTTTCATCATCAGATTCGGAGAAATGTAGCATTGCATCAGTGTCTCATCAATGGATGCTCTGCAGTGAATGGGTGCCGTCAGAATGAGAGTCAAAACAGCTGATGAAAACATCACAATAATTCACAGCGACACAGAAAACACCAGTTTATTACTAAACAATTAAATGTCTCCTTGCTAATTTAGACACATTAATAATTATTACTTTAACTAGTTCTTTGTGGCAAGCTTTATGTGTGCGTCATAACGCTTATTATCCTGTATGCTAAAGTCTATTTAAGTAATTAAATTAATATAAACGAGCGACGCATTTACTACTTGTAAAAAATGCGGGTCAGGAAGCGGTTCATTTTTAGGGTCAGGCTTGGAATTAGGTAAATGTTAAGTCTTGAAACAATGTTTAATCGTACCTAAACGTAAGGTTTAAGGAATCATGTGCCATTTTGGTCTTAAGGTTTAGAAAATAAATGTTTAATTTTAAAAAGTGCAGAAAAGTCCAGCTCGTCAAGGGTTAAATCATGCTTTAAAAGTGTGCATCATCTTTATGCAAGTACTGCTCAACTGCATACAATTTGTGTTATATAAGTTTTTTCTTTAAAACTATTTTCACTTAGAAATTGCTAGTCAATTTTACAAATAATTACAAATTGATGGTAAGTAACACACTGAATTAAACATAAGATTCTGAGGTATTTTTCTAATCTTAAGTACTTTAAATACAATCAAACACATGGACTTGGACTCGTTCTGTATGTAAAGATGGCAAATAGTTTATTTTGAATTCATGTTGACAATAGAATAATACAGTAAAGCATATTAAATTAATCTGGAAATGTAATGCGGACTTAAAACATAAAGAATGAAACAATGAAGCCAAATAAAAATAATTTGTAAAACAATTCCCAAACCAATTGTGGACTTCAAATAACACTTAGAAGAAACAAAAATAGAAAAAACATTTTTTGCATTGCATTTTTCCATTATTTTATTGAAAATAAAGCATATTTGTTATGCAAATGTGGAAAAAAGAATGATATATTATTTAAATGATTTGTATTTTCACTAATTTTAAGGGTTTCATTAGTGCAAACTACTTCAGATGAAGCAACATTATTTGAACATGTCCACCGATGCTTATTGATTTTCAGCTTTGCATTGGTTTACATGGTTTGTCCAGTTAGGACATGATTCTAGTTCAGTCAGATTTTAAGAGCTCAGTTTGGACAACATTCATGTTTGTTAGTTTATTTTCCTGTGATACAAGATATTAATCCAGAAATTCCTGCTTGGCTGAAGCATGTAGAAAGCCTTGTAACCTCTATAGTATATTGCGATATAACCCTCTTAAAGGGACAGTACACTATAACCCTCTTAAAGGGACAGTATACTCGAAAATAAAAATTCAGTCATTTTTCAGTCACCTTGGTGTCATTGCATACAGTATATGTTGTTCAGAATAATATTAATAAGTCATACTAGAGGTAAAAGGTGATGAAATGTGGACGGAATTTCCATTTGAGTAAAATATTCCTTTATTATTAAAAATATATATATATTTTTTTATTCCACACTTTTTGGTTTATTTAATCGAATTATCACATCATGACACATTTTTCTTCCGCCACCTGTTTCACCTCCGTCATCGTGCTCTGAGCTTTGGCTTTGATCGAATCAAAGTCCACGTCCATGTTCTGGAGTTTTCCCAGAAAAGAATCGTTCATCTCTTCCTGTTCCTCGTCTTCATCCACCATCTTTGCCAGCTCCTCGGGAATGTCCAGGTCGTCTCCGGCCATCTGCACGGTGGCTTCATCTTGAGCACTCTGTACAAAAACAGACATAACAAAACAGCTTTAACCCTGTAAAGTCTGTTTGAAATGGAGCAATTCAGACAAAACACAAACTTGCATATGCATTTTGCATTCTATTCGATCCATCAGGATTTTAAAGCTCATATAGTCTAATATAATGAGAATATGGAGGAAAAACAGCTGTTTTATTTAGAGCAAAAATATGCAATTTGGTGCGGATTCTGATATATTTATATGATAAAAAGGTGATGAAATTCTGATGCTTGTAATGTAAATCATTGAGATTTTTATAACCGTAAAGCAGATTCTTACATAAAATTATATTAAAATCAATACATGATATTTAGATGCTTAGTTTGATTATCAAAACATAATGCAATGCAATGATGATTTTATAAAGCAGGGTTATATTACAGGATTTTATAGATAATCATGTATGTTGCATCGGTCCAGTAGGTTTCATCTGGAAATATTAACAATGTTTAATAACAAAGTTATTCTCACATTTACTTTATAAAAATCAGTGAAGATTTCACAGCAAAAAGACACGTGAAGCACGAGCTGAAGCTGGACGTTTGTACAATTACACTACAAGAGCTTTTACTTGATAAAGAATCATTTAGAAGCCTTAGAAACTTTATATACAGTATAGATAGGGTTAATTAGATTTCATAAACATTTCAATAGATTAACAAATGACACCCCAAAATCAAATCAGTGTAATCTGAGCATGTTATTTGTGAGATTATCCCAGCATGTTGTATTATTAATGGAAATATTTCCTGTTGGTTATCATGATGAACCTGTGATCTGTTACCTGTGGTATTCTGTATTTGTCACGCATCAGCACTCGTAAGTTTGCTCGCTCGGCTTTTTTTGTTGCAAACTCTTTGTCCCTGGTGATTCTGTCGATAAAGCATGCAACATGTTAATGCATTGTTTCAAAAGGGTTTGTCATATAATTAAGAAATTAGCACCAGGTGCCAAATTAACACCAATAACTGGGAGTGTTATCCGTGTTGTTTTTAAATATCTAATTTAGTTTTTTACACTGTGCTTCAGATTGCAATTAATTTATGAAATATGCTTAAAAAACTGCTCTTCGGCTCCTGTGAGGATAACTTCAAAATTGCACTAAGTGTGAAATTTAGGAAATTGTAGGTTGTTCTCTAATGTTGAGCTCCTTATTGCTGAAGCGACATAATTAGCTTAATTTACAAGGGCAGAAATTAAGTGCTGTTCAGTGGTTTCACCTGAAACCAATCAATCTGAGCATCTTCCTAACAAGTCCTCACAATCGTATTACTCTGAACCAGAGATTAACCATCGTTCACACGGATCTACAGACTGTTGCTCACAGAAATAAGCAATCGTCCAGCACCTGCACTAGCTGACCTGAGCAGGACAGAGCCTAAGAAGGTTAGAAGGGTTTAGAGATAAAATATGGAGCAGGTGGCTTATATCTCCAGTCAAACAGGGACGACGCTGTAATACTTACTAACCAAACCCAGTCCAGCTATTAAACAACATACAAATGCAACCTTTGCAGTCCCTAAAACGACTTTATTATATTACTGATTATATATTTATGTTCTTTTGTTGGTGTTAAAATGTGTTAAAAAAAACTGAGGAAATAATAAAAAAGTGATAAAATGACAAAAGCACAAAACTGAACTAAAATTAAAATGAAAAGAAAGCTATTTCATTGTATTCATAAAAAATTATTAAATGCATAAATATTAACAAAATATATATATATTGTTTAATTATAATTATTTCATCATTTTGGGTAATTATTTAGTTAATATTTTTAGAATTACACAATTAAAAAATAAATATAAACAAATATAGAATATAAAATATATATAAATATTTTATTTATATATATATATATATATATATATATATATATATATATATATAAATAAAATAAATATAAAAATGACAAAAGCACATAATTAACTAAGCAATTAATTATAATTTTTAAAATATAATAATAAAAAATGACTATAGTAGCTTTGGCACTGCTTTTTTATTTTATTTTATAATAAATAATTAGATATAAAAATAATGAATAAAAATATAAAATAAAAAACACTGCCAACCTGCACCTGTGTGTAAATCTGATGGTTTTCTGATGTAACTAGTTGTTGTGGTCGGATCACACTAAAGGCCGTGACCTTTGACCCAGTAAGGACTCTCGTGCCCCAGTTCTGGACTTTTTTTCCGAGATGTCACAGTAACAGAGTTTTCTCATCTCACTCCTGATCTTCAGATGTCCAGCTGGAGAGTTTAGTGTCCTTATATCCCAGAATCAGATGAATACACACAAGACTGTTTGTTTATATCTTAAATCATGACAAACAATCATTGTAATATAGTGTCAGGAGTCTCTGACATCTGTAACGGACTGATCCTGCTTGTTTTGGCCGGCAGGATGCCACAGGAAATGGGAATTAGGATAAGACAATAATTACAGACTAAGACGATTTCATCTTGTTTATAAACATCACGGTGCACTGCGTGGAACTCAACGGATCTCAATAAAAGCCAATGAAGCTGTCAGTAAATGATGCACTTTGGAAGAAACATTAGAATGTAATATTTTTACGTAACAATCAGGCTTTTATAAATTGTATTTATTTATTTACTCTGGTACTGTATAGTATAATACAGTAGGATTCTCAGACATCCAAAGTTATGAGTAATTATGCTTACAATTATATTATTATAAATTAATAATAATTATAAATGATGTATTATTTTAATATTTAATTTAGTTGATTATTCTTCTATATATATAAAACCTATGCTAACTTTGCTAAAATAAGCTCCCACCTAGTAACTGTGTGTGCATATATTGGATGAAAAATAAGTATTGTTAAGTTAATTATTTTTACAATTATAAAATTACTGTAAACTAAAAACTAAACAATTATAAAATTGTTTTGTTAATTGAAATAAAACGGAAATAAAATCTAATATTATATTTAAAAAATATTAAATTAATTATTTTTACAATTATAAAATGTATTATTAACTAAAAATTAAGTTTTGTTAAATTAAAGTAAAATAAAAAATATATAAATACTGTAATAAATGAAAAAAAAAGTTTGAGACTGAGATCTGATCATTAATGACAGTCATAAATCTCTGGCATTGTGTTGTTGTTAGTAGATGTACTACACAAATGTGGTCACATGACATCCTCTTTCTGCGCTCTCATTGGTCATCTCTCCATCACTACTTATTTACGTGAAGTTTTATGCATTTATTCAGTTTTAACTTGGATTAAACTGAATTATAGTTTATCACTGCTTAAATTGCCACCAGTGTTAATGCTCTCTGAAAGAAAAAACTCAAAAACAAAATCAGCTAATCAGAACATTATGATGCTTAATAATGATGTGTAACTTCCAATAAGATTCACTGAAAGCAATCAAAAATAGTTCTGTATCTGCTGCCTAATTTGTTTAGGACATATTGTGGTTAAAGTTTTTTTATTAGCTGATTTCCAAGGCTGTTGTTTTTTTAACCTTTGTAATAAAAACTCACCAGTCTTTTTTTTCCAGCATCAACAAAAACATCTTTGCACTGCATTTGTGTTTATTTACAGACTGTTTAATGCAAGAATTGCGTAATGTAAAAGCCTATTATTAATTAAACAAACAGGAACTCATTAGATAGCAAAGCTGCAATATCATGACGATAAATTATTAATAATTGCTCTTGATATCGTATAATGTCAATTAATAGAAAGTGTTGTTGTTTATCAAGAACTGTTTATTAATTTTAAATGCTAAGCTTTTTTGAACTTGTCCATTGCTTTTTATTTCTGACTTTACTTTGGTTATTTCAGTAGCATGAAAAATAAAAGGGTTATTCAAACTGGGAGTAAATTAAAGCGAGCACAGAACTGTCTTCAGTCTGATGTGAATATAAAGTTCCGGTATAATCAGTTGAGTTTAATGTGTTTCTGTATTTTAATTACTTTTCCTGATAACACAGTAATGCAATGCATTTGAAATGTATGTGATTTGATTACAGTTTCTGATGTCAATAAAATTATGCTACTTAATGTATGTATTAATTAATGATGTAACCAGTGCTTTAAGTGGCCCAAAAGAGGTGCCGGTACTCTATTATAGCCAATTTTCTTTTTTTTTCTTTTTTTTTTTGATGACTCCCCTTATCCCCTGAGGTAACAACAACTATATTGAAGGGTTTTATACAGCAGTCAACATATAAATCATTTTATTAGTTTGTGGATTTGCTTGAGCTAGAAAGAACTACTGAACATAAATAAAATGTGCAAAATAATTTTGAAAAAATAGCCTTAGAAAGAGCTACTGCATTACTGCATTCAAACTCCCAAACTGACTCAAATGACTCGCGAACCAGCTCCGAACTCAAAATGATTCGCGATCCCACTCCGAACTCCCGAACTGATTCAAATGATTCGCGATCCCCAAACTGACTCAAATGATTCGCGATCCCACTCCGAACTCCCGAACTGATTCAAATGATTCGCGATCCCCAAACTGACTCAAATGATTCGCGAACCCGCGCTGAACTCCCGAACTGACTCAAATGATTCGCGATCCCACTCCGAACTCCCAAACTGACTCAAATGATTCGCGAACCCGCTTTGAACTCCCGAACTGATTCAAATGATTCGCGATCCCCAAACTGACTCAAATGATTCGCGAACCCGCTTTGAACTCCCGAACTGACTCAAATGATTTCTGATCACCAAACTGACTCAAATGATTCGCGAACCCGCTTTGAACTGCCGAACTGACTCAAATGATTCGCAAACCTGCTACGAACTCTCGAATTGATTCAAATGATCCGCAAAGCCGCTCCGAACTCCCAAACTGACTCAAATGATTTCCGATCCCCAAACTGACTCAAATGATTCGCGAACCCGCTCTGATTTCTCGAACTGATTCAAATGATCCGCGAAGCCGCTCCGAACTCCCAAACTGATTCAAATGATTCACGCTCATTACTCCGAACTAGGAAGAATTAGGAAGCGTGCATTGTGAAGGGCGCCCTGAAAAGCGGCAGCGCAGGCAAAGGATTAAAACCTCTGTTAAAACAGATGTCCAAATGAACTTACCGGGATGATAAAATCACGTTCTGGGCGCAAGGAGAGGTGGCGGTATGCTCAAGAGCTATATTTGGAAGTGGTGGTACTGAGTACCAGTGCATACTGGCCCACTTAAAGCACTGGATGAAATACTCTTATCTGTACGATCAAAATTGATGGAACATTTAAAGCTCTTTTCACTGTTATTTAGAAAAAAAATGCAAGTGATCCTTCAAGTTGCTTTTGTTATTTACTGATTGGCCACCGCATTCTTAAACTCAACAAAAACGCGCGTGATTGGTTAAAACGCACAACGGTGCGAACCGCGCGTAATAAAAAGAAATTTGATGCAACGCGGGCAAATTAACATTAAATGTAACACCGCAAGCAACACTTCTCATGCATTTCACATTTCGTGCATGCATGACACAGCAGTGTGACTCACTTCTCCTCGATCAGTTGTTTCTGATACTCCTCGAACTCTTCTCTGCTCATTCCTTTAGACGCCGCCGACTCCTTCCCGCCCTCGCTCTCCTCTCCATCGGTGGTTCCTCCTCCTGTCATGTTCTTCAGTTTGTCCCCCAACATCTGCTGCAGGAGGAAGGACATCTTCTCTGCTTTTAGGCCTGAAGAACAGATGAACTATCCAGTCTCCACTAGTTCAAGAGTTTGACCCACGGCTCTCCAGAAGCAAGTTTCCGGTTCAGAAGTTCAAGCTACTTCAGCTTGTCTTTGAACAACGATAACAATATGAAGACAACAGAGGTGTGCGAGTTACAGATTTGACACCTGTGATGAAGATGAGAGTGATGAAAACGGCTCAAGAGCTTAACTCATTATAAATGCTTCACCTTGAGCCAAGGACGAACGGCTGTTATCTTCATGCATAATTCTGCTGAACTGAAATACATATATCCTATCAAGGAGTTTTTTTTCTTTATATTAAAAGAAACTATATGCAAAGTTGTCCGACATTCTGAGACAACTAGTGAAAAAATGTGGTTTGCATGCTTTTCTAATATAATAAACGTTTTTTATTACAAATACTGTTGTACCTAAATTAATAATTAGACCTAACTAGTGAATATTTTTTTACTGTTATACCATTTTTAAATAAAAACTATTTAAAAATGTGTTTGATAATTACAATAAGGCTGAAATAAAATATAAATATTAGGTGAAAATAATTATTTATTGTGCAATTATAAAATAAGACTTAAATAAAAACTGATATAAATATAAGATGAAAATCTCAACACAAAATTTATAAAGAATAAAAATATGATCATATTATACAAAATATTAATGAAAAATATAACAGTTTCTCAAGGATACTAAAATAACCCTTATATATATATATATATATATATATATATATATATATATATATATATTAGCACTGCAAATTAAGTATGCAGCATTAATTTCTTTTTTTATTAACTTTTTACTTATGTTATTATGGCACATAGTGATTATTTTTTATTATTATTATTTTATATTCAAATTCTGAAATGCAATTGGATGTTTCAATTTAACCTCATTTCACTTTGATTAGAGTAAAAGTAAACCTTGGCACACCTTACCCCACTGGTTTAAATACTGAATGTTTTTATTTTCTCTTCAATCAGATCAAGTTCTGCTCTGCTGCTGTGGACAGGATCCTCCTGGAGGTTTGATTGAACTCTAGCTCCATCTTGTGGTGAGTATACTGAAGTACAGCTCCGAACTTAACATTTCAACAGTTGAATATTCTATTTATCACTCTGAAAAATTTATTTAGAATATTTTATAACTTTGTAAACCATATTGGGTTTAATATTCACAGTTGTTCTTCTTGCACAAATGTATATGTTGTGCAATCAAATGCAACTATCTAATACTGAAATAAATCATTTTGATATTTTTGAACACTGCATGTATTTGGTGAACTATGCGAGGTTGAACTACAAACAGAAAGCACTCAGTGCTGAATTCCACATGGCTGGCCGTCCTGAATGATTGAGTGGCTTTTAATGGACGCTCTGATGTTTCTGGTGAGTTGACAGAAAACCTCAGGCTCCATCTCGAACAGACAGCATCTCTCTAAACTCACTCTCGTCCATTACAAAGTCATCTTTGTGATTGACAAAACCATTTTGAGGACTGTCTTAAACAGAGTTTATGATGTTTATGGCTGTATACATTCAAAAGACAGAATGGCACACATGGCCAAACCAATGCATTATTCAGGAATAATAATAATAATAATAATAATAATAATAATAATAAGTATTATTGTTGTTTTTATTATTAATTTTGTTGATGTAGTTTATTTTCTTTTGATGTTGTTGATGCTATGCATTTATTATTATTATTATTATTATTATTATTATTAAATTATTATAATATAACTGTGGTTAATAATCATATATGTATATGCTATATATATATAATGTTTTCTTCTTCTTCTTCTTATTATTATTATTATTAAGAAAGCATTATTATTTTACTAATTATTATTATTATTATTAAGTAAAATAATAGTAATTAAAAACTATAAAAGTAATGTTTTTAATTATTATTATTTTACTTATTATTATTATTAATATTAACAAAACATTATTTTTTATTTTTAGAATTGTGATTTTATTCATAATATATTTTTATTAATAAAAATAATACTTTGTTATTATATTAATAACAACAATAATATATATTGTTACATTTCTTTAAATAAAATAATTTTAAATTACGGTATAATAACCATGATATCAATATATTATTTACAGTAGCATTTTAAAATATAATAATAACAATAACTATTATATTAATTGTTTTAATATTATTGTAATTGTAATAGTATAACTGATATTGCTTATTATACATTTTTATAATAATTTTAATATATTAATATATTTTAATATATTCTATTCTAATTTTATTATTATTATTATTATTATTATTATTATTATTATTATTATTATTATTATTATTATATCAACAACAACAAAAACTACCATAATAATAATATTTATTATTATTGCTACTACTATTATGTTACATTTAAAATGTGTTTAGCAGGTTACAGGTAGTTGCATTTTCTTGATTTTAATGAATGAATAACTGTATTAAATGTACTAATAAAATATTTTTTTTAAGCATTATTTGACACATTTTCTGACTAAGCTGTAAATGATATATTAGATGCACTGAGCACATACTGAACATGAACCAGCACAAAAGCCTCCTAAATACTAAACAGATGACATCATCACACAGAGCCTCAGCCAATCAGAGCACTGCAGGAAACATGGCTCCGCCAATCACAGGAGACCGAGGGAGGAGTCTGAAGCAGCTGTCTGTGTGTGTGTGAGAGAGAGAGAGAGAGAACGAGGGATGAATGTACAGAGGAGAGATTGTGCCTGGATGGAGACGCAGGGATGCTGTTGCTAGGGAACAGTGAGGAGACCTCCATCTTTTGCAGCTTGCTTCACATACAGCACGGTTCAGAAAGGTTTGGCTTTTATAAAGGAGGGAAATAAATGCACCACATAAGAGAGAGAAGGACTGAAGGAAAGGGAGGAGACACCAGGTGATATGACGTAACCTGGAGCGGGATTATGCGCTAGTCTGGGAAGAATTATAGAAAACATCTGATAACTGCTCTGAAGGAATCTGTATGTTGTGGTTTCTGGATGATAACGGTGATGCACAGAAGCTGAACATCCTCCAGACACCTCCCTTAGTCTGAGGAGAAGCACAGACGGCACCGGCTTCACCCCACAGACAGACAGACTGACAGACAGATCTGAAGCATGAGTGGATTTAATCGAGAGCTGAGACATCGACAGACCTGAAGGTGAAACACAGAGAAACCAGCGTCTGCTGTGAGTGTCTGAACTCATTTTCATTCCACAGTGTGACGTATTTCTGAGTAAACAGGACCTTCAGTGAGATAAATGTTGATTTTTCCGTCTGGAATTGATTGGATGCTGAAAGCTGCTTGGAGGAGAGTCAACAAAAAAAATTAATATTTTAGATTAAAGTTATTATATTTTGATGAAAGATATAATATATATATATATATATATATATATATATATATATATATATATATATATATATATATATATATATATATTAGTTTTTTTATTTGTTGTAATATTTTGAGTTTCATTTTGGTATTTTTCTATTCATTCAGTTTTTTGTAGTGTGTTTTATGTATTTCATTATTAAAATATACTTTCTATATACAGTAGGTTTTATTAATTTTTAAGAATATTTTAGTTTTAGTGGAATGTTACTTTGGCAACTATAGCTGTAATTAAATGGTTAAGTATTTACTTTTGTATTTTCCTTTTTTAATTTTTGATTAATTTTAGTTGTAGTTGAAATTTTAATTTGGGTGTGTTTTTGTTATTTTTATTATTTTCAGTTTCATTTAAATTTTAGTTAAAAAATTAAAAGTTTGTCATTTTTATTTTTTATTTCCTAAATACATTCATTTTAATTTTAGTTATTTTAGTAAATCAATTGAAACTAAATGAACATGGGAAATGTTGCTTTGGTAGCTTGCTCAAAAAATAAAATAAGTTATTTTTGTATTTTACGGAGCCCCGAACATGACATGCAAGAAAAAAAAAAAAAAATTGTTCACACCATTTAGTCTACTATTTTTTTTCGTAATATTTTATTAGATTATATATATATATATATATATATATATATTGAATTCGTTTTTATTTTAGTATTTTCCATTTTCATTTTTATTAATTTTGTTGTGTGTTTTCATCACTTTATATTTATTGTGTTTTCAAATTTGTCCATATAGTTTTTTATTCATTTGCATTGTAGTTTTAGTTATTTAATACATCAAAGTAAACTAAATAAAAATAAGTTTAAGCTGAAAACAAATATGAATATTTGTCATGTTGACTGTAAACCCCTGATAGGGAGTGATTTGAGAGTGTTTCAGCCTTAAACACAACAACACTGTGACTGTTTGATCAACTCATTCCAGTTAATGCATTAGCTCTTTTAAGAGAAGTAATGTGCTGATCTTCTGTGATTGTGTTGATCAGTGTGATCCGGAGCAGAGGATGGGAACCACTGAAGCCACTTTACGCATGGAGAACATGGAGGTGAAAGATGAGTGGCAAGACGATGATTTCCCACGGTAAGAGCTTCAGACATAAACACTGATCTGTGCTCAGAATAACATGCTACCATGCTATTACTGCATATGAATCTTCTGTTTGCAAAGAATATGACCTGCAACATTTCCAGATATACAGTATGCAGTGCATGAGATTCTGTTTCCCACAATGCATTGTGCTCAACTTCAAATGCAACACAGAGAGGTTGTAATTGTAGCATTAAAGCATAGTTTTTGATATACCGTATTTTTCTGACTATATGTCGCACCTGAGTATAAGTCGCATCAGTCCAAAAATACGTCATGACGAGGAAAAAAACATAAGTCGCACTGGACTATAAGTCGCATTAATTAGAACCAAGAACCAAGAGTTCACATTACCGTCTCCATCCACGAGAGGGCGCTCTATGTCTTCAGTGTAGACTACAGGAGAACTGAGCAGCATAGAGCGCCCTCTGGCGGATGGAGACGGTAATGTTTTCTCTTGGTTCATTTCTCTCGGTTCATGTCAAATTAATTTGTATAAATAAGTCGCACCTGACTATAAGTCGCAGGACCAGCCAACCTATGAAAGAAGTGTGACTTATAGTCTGGAAAATACGGTAAATAAAAGCTAAAGTGAATGTGGATGGAAGCTGGTCTTTGAAGAATTGATGATAAATGTTTGAGTTCATATTGAGATCTGACTTTTGACTGTTTGCTACTGTAATACTAAAACATTTCTGATTATGATCAGTGTTGAAAACAGTTGAGCTGCTTCATATTTTGCTTGGAACTGTGATTCAGAAGTTTGGGGTCAGTGAGAGTTTTATTTTAAAGAAATCAGTTGAATCAAGGATGCATACAATTGATCAAAAGTGACATTTATAATATTACAAAAGATTTCCATTTCAGATAAATGCTGTCCTTCTGAACTTTGTATTCATTAAAGAATCCTGAAAATAACTGTTTTCTACATTGATAATAATCAGAAATGTATCTTGAGCAGCAAATCATCATATTAGAATGATTTCTGAAGATCATGTGACACTGAAGACTGGAGGAATGATGCTGAAAATACAGCGGAGCATCAAATAAATTAATTACATTTTACTATATATTCACAAAGAAAACAGTTATTCTAAATTGTACAAATATTTCACATTTTATTGCATTTTTTTGATCAGCCTTGTTAAGCAGAAGAGACTTCATTCAAGAATTAATTACCACTGCATTGATCTATATGTTGATGCTATTTGGTAATAATGATTTTTCCTTGCTAATAAGCAGATTTCCATCTCTGACACCAGGCGTGTAAACATATGCACATCGTCTTTGATTTCTGATTGATAATGTGGGATCAGTATTAGAGCTCAGAGCGTGTAATCTATCTGCACATGAGCGAGAAGTGAAGGTGAATCGTGGCATAAACAGTCCAGAAGCAGCATGTGGGTCAACATACATGAAGACATAAAGAGCACAGCCTTACATCATAATGCATGACCATTTCTGGGCAAATATGAGGTCATCAGTGTTGCGATGACAACAGGGGGAGTATGAAACACAGAGTGCTGAATAAATGATGCTGCACTAATGCACATTATCACATAAACCCACATTAAACAAAATCTCGCTGAAGTAGGTTTTTAATGATGATGGTATGACACATTCTCTCTGATGAACCTGATTATGTTTTTGCTTTTGATAATTTTGCATTAAATGTCTAACTCACACTTTCTTATGAAATAATCCTAAATCACCATGGCATAGCGATTATATCCTATGGCAATATCGTAATACTTTGATATATACTATGGTACACTGTAAACATTTATTAAATATTTAAATAATATTAAATATTTAAATAAATGCTTCATGTGATAACTGTTATTATGGAATTTAATATATTAAATAATATTAATAATAATATGTAAATAAATGTTTCATGTAGTTACTGGTTTTATTAATAGGTTTGTTTGTTAATAAATAAATGTTAAATTTTTTATTTGTATTATTTAAATAAATGCTTTATGTAGTAACTTGTTTTATTATTAGGTTTGTTTGTGAATTAATTAATTAATTTAAATATTTTTTTATTAACTTGTTTTATTATTAGGTTTATTTGTTAATTAATTAAATAAAAGGTATTATTTAAATAAATGCTTAACGTGGTAACTGTTTTTGTGAAAGGTAATATATATTTTTTATAATATTAAACAATAATAATATTTAAATAAATGTTTCATTTAGTAACTGGTTTCATTTATGTTTTTATTTATAATATTAATAAGTAATATAAAATAATGCTTCACATGTTAACAGTCTTTATGCAATTTATATTATATTATTTTATATTTATTATTATATTATTTAGTTTAATTTATAATATCAATAAATAATATTTAAAGAAATGATTGATTCATGATATGTCTTTATGCAATTTATTGATAAATTTATTTATTATAAAGAAATAGTTCAAATAGAACTTTAACAACTGCATGGTTTTATTTTAGCTTTCAGTGTACTGATAGTTACCATATTAATATACCAGATACTACATATTATAATGGTGCATATGCAAAGAATAGTCTCTTTTATATTAGTGTCAAACATTAAAACTTCGTTCATGATAATGGTTTACACAGATAATGGTTGCAGCAGACATCTTTATAAGCGTCCTGTCACCAAAACTGTCTGAACTGAGTTCTGTAACCCTCATTACTGCACTGCACTCTCTAATTAACCTTGTCCCTTGACACCGCACAGACTGCTGGGTAATTACATGCAGTCAGCATGAGATACACAAACACTGCTGATCGTAATGCCAGAGAATGATGGGTTAATTATCTGCTGAAACATACTGTTTAGAAGCCGCTGTGGTTCAGGCTCGACACAGAAGTGCAAACGGCATCATTTACAATAATCATCGTGTTTAATTGTTGTGTAATCTCGAGGCTGAAGCTTGTTAACTGTCCCTTTTTGTGGTAAAAGTGCTTTATTTATAATCAAGACTTGAGGATGCATGACTCTTTTCACTTGACTAGTAAGAAACGACTTAAAAAGTGCCCCAAAGGTGCTTATTATTATTGTGGGTCTCTAAATGAAAGTGTCATTATTGTGCATTTAAGAAGTGTCTCTAATGACAGCGAATGTGTTGTTGTGGTCTGTATAATTTCTCTGGTTTGATTTTCAGGCCTCTTCCTGAAGACGGTGATTTAGATGGACTCACTGACAACACCGGTACGTTCATCTCAGTGCATCTCATCCATGTGTTCTTCACTGTGAAAAAGACTTTTATTATGTAGTCTTTATGGACACACTGCTAATAAAATAGAAGAGTTGAGAAAGATAATCCACAGATTTCATTAGAAGAAGAGGAAACTGATTCAAGTTCTAAGTTGAATCACCATTAATTAATTAAAAATATTGAAAAAATATTTTTTGTTAAATTATAGATAGAGTATATTTATTTTTAAAAGCAATTAATAGTAAACATAAATGTTAACTGAATTAAAATAGATTTTTTTTAATATTTATAGAATATTAGAATATTTTTTTTAGAAAAACATTTTATTTCAATTAGTTGCCGGGGCAACATTGTTTTTCAACATAATTTCATTACATATCATAATCATAACATTTTAAAATAAATTTCATGATCATGACATAATTAATGTTATCAATTAGTTTAAGTCGAAGTAGTAAAATTACTCAAACTAAATGCAAAAAGACATTTAAAAAAATGAAAACAAATACAAAACAATTGACAAAAACACAATATTACTAAAACGAACAAAATAAAAAAATTGTATTTATTAAAATAATTATTATTAATAATTTGTTAATAAACAAATACATTTAAATATAAAAAAACATTATAGTATATATATAATTATTTTTTCAATTAGTTGCTGGTTCATATTTTTTTGCAGTTTAAGTTAAAATACTAAAAGTACTGAAATATCACTCTGAAATGAAATAAAAAGAACACAAACAGAAAAATGATTCATTAAAACAAACTGAAATATTAATATTAATGATAGTATAAATTCACTTCTGTCTTTTGGTTGAAGAGTGTTTTTCATTGATTGAAGGGTTTCTTTTTATGTAAATGTGTTTTATTTTCACAGCCTTTTTTCCAAATGTTTGCGACTTGTTATGTTATCAATTAGTTTAAGTCGAAGTAGTAAAATTACTAAAAGTTAAATAAAATAGACAGTTAAGAAAGGAAAACAAAAAAAGGAAAACGTACAAAAACAAAATTATTAAAAAATAATTTTTAGTTGATAAAAACGTTAACTGAAATTAAATATAAAAAACAATATGTATGTTTATATATATATATATATATATATATATATATATATATATATATAGTTGTCAGAGCATATTTTATATGCATAGTTTAAGTTAAAGTATTAAAATTACTAAAATATCACTCTGAATTTTAAATTTTTGTATTAAAAGAAATCTAAAAAAAAAAAAAGATTCACTTAAACAAACTGAAATTAAAATGTAAATCGAATGCATCTAAAAAAATGAATGAATTCTATATAAGTATATTAATAATGATACTATAAATTTACTGCTGTCTTCTGGTTGAAGAGTGTTTTTCATAAATTTAAGGTTTCTTTTTTATGTAAATGTGTTTTGTAAAGTCTGTTTTGTGAATGTTTGTGACTTCTCTGTCCAGCTCACCGAGCCGCTCTGACGGCGGATCACACGGATTCGGGTCGACAGAAGCGCCGCACGCTCATCGCTCCGGACATCAACCTGTCGCTGGATAAAAGTGAAGGTTCGCTGCTTTCTGACGACTTCCTGGAAACCCCAGACGACCTGGACATAAACGTGGACGACATCGACACGCCTGACGACGACTCGCTCGGATCCCTCAACAACACCAACGAGCTGGAATGGGAAGGTCAGTCAGACTCGGAGGTCAAAGGTCATGTGGTTTTGTCTATTACAGACCCAATCTCATTATGTTGGTTTGCCAGAGCTAATAATGCTAACAAGTTGCTAAATCATGTTAGCAACATGTTAAAACATGTTTGCAATGTGCTAAATCATGCTACGAACATGCTAGCAAACATCCTAGCACAGCACTAAATCATGTGAACAACTTGTTAAATCATTTAAAATAATACTAAAATTAGTTAGCAATGTGTTAAATCATGTTAGAAACGTGCTAGTGCAATATTAAATAATGTGCTTGAAATATCCTAAATCATGCTAGCAACATGTTAAATTGTGCTAGTAATGTGCTAAATCGTCTTACTATCTCCATACTTAATAATGCTAATAGTGTATTAAATCATGAGAGCTACATGCAAAAATTCAGCAATGTGTTAAATCATTCTAGTAAAATACTAGAACTGTATCAAAATCATGTTAACAATATGCTAAATTATGTTAACTGTGCTATACACATCTTAACAATTTGGTAAATCATGTTAACAACCTGTTAAGACATGTTAGGAATGTGTAAAATCACACTAGAAACATGCTTGCAAAGTGCAAAATCATGCTAGAAACATGTTAGTACAATATTAAATCATGCTAAAACATGTTAGAAATGTGCTAGAAAAGTCATAAATTTTGCTAGCAACATGCTAAAACATGTCAGCAATGTCTTAAATCATGCTAACAACTTGTGAAAACATACTAGCAATGTGTTAATCATACTAGTAAAATATTAGAACTGTTTAAAAAATTATGTTAACTGTGCGATAAACGTTAGCAACGTGCTAAATCATGCTAGAAACATGTTAGCAATGTGTTGAATCACACTGGAAACATGCTAGCAAAGTGCTAAATCATGCTAGAAACATGTTAGCATTGTGCTAAATCATATTAGTAAATTGCTAGCACTGTATAAAATCATGTTAGCAATGTGGTAAATTATGGTAACTGTGCTAAATCATTCTAGAAACATATTAGCAATGTGCTAAATCATACTAGTAAATTGCTAGTATTGTATTAAATCATGTAATTATGGTAACTGATAAACCATGCTAGAAACATGTTAGCAAAGTGCTAAATCATGCTAGAAACATGTTAGCATTGTGCTAAATCATATTAGTAAATTGCTAGCACTGTATTAAATCATGTTAGCAATGTGGTAAATTATGGTAACTGTGCTAAATCATTCTAGAAACATATTAGCAATGTGCTAAATCATACTAGTAAATTGCTAGTATTGTATTAAATCATGTAATTATGGTAACTGATAAATCATGCTAGAAACATGTTAGCAATGTGCTAAATCATGCTAGAAACATGTTAAAACATGTTAGTAATGTATTAAATCACAATAGACACATGCTAACAACGTGCTAAATCATGTTAGCAATCTGGTAAATTATGGTAACTGTGATAAATAATGCTAGAAACATGTTAGCAAAGTGCTAAATTATTGATATGGCTTTTCAAAGTTCCAAACTTTCGGACGAGGCCATCAAGCTTCACTCGTCTAGTTCGTATCATACTCAGTTAAATGCATGATTTATAACATACAACATTGCCCAGTTAAATAAAGATCATATTGTTTTATCAGACGACACTCCGGTGGCCAGTGCGAAGGGTCCTGGTGGTGACGGAGACGACGGTGCGTCTCGTCTGTGGAGGACAGTGCTCATCGGTGATCAGGAGCACAGGATAGACATGCAGGTCATCAGGCCGTACCTGCGTGTCGTCACACATGGAGGTCAGGACATGATATCATCATTTAAAATGACAGAATTTTTATTTAAATGTATAAATTTATAAAAAAAAAAAAAAAAAAAATATATATATATATATATATATATATATATATATATATGCTAATTCTAAAAAATGTTTTATAATTTATGTTTAATTATTTAAACAGTTATATTTGTAAACAAAATTTGTTAACTAATAATATAACTTTTAAAACCCATAGAATTATTTACTTATTTAATTTGTATATATTTCTACGTACACATCTGTTCTTCAACTTATTGATTATTGATGCTGTTTACTAGATTAAGAGATTTAAAGCTTTGTTATTTTCATATCAATAAGATACTGTTATAGTTTTATTAATAATTTGAATCAGCTTTTGTTTTTATATTTTCTGTTTTCATTTTATTTTAACTTAACGTTTTAGTCATTTTTATTCTTTTTCATGTCTATAGTTTTATACATTTTTATTTCAGATTTAGTTATTTTAGTTTTAGATAAACTCAAAGAAAATGAGAATGAATGCCTTTGAAAAGTTTTATATATATATTTGGTAACGCTTTTCAAAAAGGTTTGTTACTTACTTTAGTTACCATGAACTTGGCATGAACAATACTTCTACAGCACTTATTAATCTTGATATTAATTTTTGACATTTACTAATATATTATTAAAATTAAAAGCTGTTCTTGCTAACATTAGTTAATGCACTATGAACTAACAATGAATAACTGTATTTTCATTAACTAACATTAACAAAGATTAATACATATTGTAATAAATGTATTGCTTATTGTTCATTCATTAATATACATTAACTAACATTCACTGCTGGAACCTTATTTTAAAGTGTTACCTTTTTTTTTACATTTCAGTTAAAGTTAATTTTATTTCAAGTTATGTATTTTTTTTATCTTTTATCTGTTGTTTTAAATTTAAAAAACAGATTTTAACAAACCCCTTAACACTAAATTCAGCTTTTTCTGCGTAACTCGTCCCACTCTCTACATACAAAAACAAGGCCATTCGTATCTTAAAGGTACAGTAGTAAAAACAGTTGAATGACTAATGTTTCATGTTTGTTGGTAGATTGTAAGTTGACTTCAGGGAAACTTCAGCTCATTGTGTTCCAAGGCCGTTTTACACAAACAGTGGGATCAGTGAACATGGATCATGCTACTGTTTCTGTTCACAGGTTATTACGGTGAAGGACTGAATGCCATCATCGTGTTTGCTGCCTGCTATCTGCCCGACAGCGGCTGCGCAGACTACAGTTACATCATGGAGAACCTCTTTCTGTAAGACACACACACACACTTTAGTCAAAGAGTAGACCAGTGTGCATTTGAAATCAGATAAACATGAACCTTTGGGTTACAGAGAGAGAGACTGTGTGTCCTAGACAGAGTTCAGATTAAATCACGTTAGCAAACAGATTCAGAATCATAATTTTAGAAAATTTAGAATATGTGGAAGAAGAATCCAAATGGAATGTTAGAGGAATTCTTATAACTGCTTTACAGTTTTTATTATCTTGTTAAATTATTATTGTTATTATTAATATTAATACGTTATTTACATTTCGTTTATTTCTCTAGGAATTAGCCATAAATGTGTTTTCATACACACACACACGAATATTTCCAGAAACATATAGATGTAGTAATTTATTTAAACAGATATGTTGTTTTTATTTTAATATCATTAATTTACTATTATAGTTTTTATTAATATTTTGGAATTAATTTTTATATTTAGATTTTCCATTTTCTTTTTCATTTTGGTAAGTTTTAGTCTCTTTTTTTTAGTTTTTGTCATTTTTATGTGTCTATGTAGTTTTTATTAATTATATTTCGGTTTTAGTTGTTCTACTGCATTAAGTTATACTAAATATAAATGAAAAAAGGTTGCTAGTAAAAGGTTGCTTATTTCAAGTAGTTTAATGTTTTTATTTTTATTTTTATTAAGTATAATAACCTTGTTCTACATACATACAAAGCACTTTTTAAGAAATGAATAGTCTTACTCAGCAAGGATGCATTAGATTGATCAAAAGTGACATTAAACACATTTATAATGTCATAAAAGATTTCTATTTCAGGTAAATGCTGTTTGAACTTTGAAAAATAAAATGTTTTACAGGTTCCACAGAAATATGAACCTGCTTTCAACATTGATAATCAGAAATGAATGATTTTTTAAGATCATGTGACACTGAAGACTGGAGGAATGATGCTGAAAATACAGCTGTGATCACAGAAATAAATTACACTTTACAATATATTCAAATAGAAAACAGTTATTTTAAATTGAAATAATATATCACAATTTTACTGTTTTTTCTGTATTTTCGATTAAATAAATTTAGTCTCTGTGAACACAAGTGCGTTTTGAATGGATTTTAAAGACCATGTTTAACAAACAAACAAATGCGGATATTTTACAGGTTTGCACTTCCTCATGGATCATGGATATTTTATCTCAATGCTTTATTGTGTTGTCTCTGAAGGTATGTGATCAGTAGTTTGGAGCTGCTGGTAGCTGAAGACTACATGATCATCTACCTGAACGGAGCCACGCCGCGCAGAAGGATGCCGGGCATCAGCTGGCTCAAGAGATGCTACCAGATGATCGAAAGACGGTACAAATCAACATAGATGAGAACCCCATATGTGACCCTGGACCACAAAACCAGTCTTAAGTGAATTCAATTTTTTTAGATTTAGATGTATGCATCATCTGAAAGCTGGATAAATAAGCTTTCCATTGCAGTATGGTTTGTTATGATCGGACAATATTCGGAAAAGGATGCAAAAAATCTAAATACTGAGAAAATCACCTTTAAAGTTGTTCAAATTAAGGTCTTAGTAATGCATATTATTAATCAAAAATTAAGTTTTGATATATTCACGTTAGGAAATTTACAAAATATCTTCATTGAGCATGATCTTATTAATATCATAATGATTTTTGGTATAAAAGAAAAATCATACATTTTGACCCATGCAATGTATTTTAGACTATTGCTACAAATATACCCCAGAGACTTAAGACTGCTTTTGTGCTTCAGGGACACATAAAAAAACTTTGGGTTTATACTTTGTGGGGGACACTGATGTTAGTTATTATGACCATTTTTGGTGTGGAATTTCACATATATATATATTTTTTTTTTAAATTAACATCCAGGTTAAGAAAGAATCTGAAATGTCTGATCATCGCACATCCCTCCTGGTTCATCCGGACGGTTCTGGCCATCCTGCGGCCCTTCATCAGGTCAGAAAACACCATACAGCACATAAACACCCTCAAGAGTTTGTAGAATGTGTTTTAATGCCATTTCATCACTCTGCAGTGTAAAATTCATGGACAAGATCCGGTACGTCCAGAGTTTGGAGGAGCTGGCTCAGATCGTCCCCATGGAGCACGTGCAGATTCCCGAGTGTGTGCTGCAGTAAGTGAACTTCACCAGCAGATGGAGACACATGGATGTCTATTGGTTTACACAATCTAAAACACACAAGGGCAGGGTGGAGTTTTGCAGATATGAACATTTCAGATTAACATGATCTCACTATGTTGCATATTTAATCCCGAGAAGCCTGACATATGAGATAACAGTCTGAAAAACATCCTTTATTTTTTAAATGGAAGAGTTTATTAAACCATTAGGCAGAGTATAAATGAATATTTGATGCATCAGGCTTTTATGTCTAAGACAGTATGTTATAATGAGAAGCACACTATTATTCAGAGAGCCAAACTGAGCAAAAATATGCAATTCGGTGCAGATGCTGATTTTCATATGCACAAAAAGTGACAAAAAAATCTGCTGCTTGTACTCTAAATCAATTAGATATTTATAACAGTATAGCAGATTCTTACATAAAGTGATGTCGTCACTTTATATCTCTCAGTAAGATGAGATTTAAATGATCGAAACATATAATGCAATGCAATCCAATGCAATGATCGAAAGAAAATAAACATTCCTTAAAAACCTAAAGATCCTAGTTGAGAATCACATTTGATCAGGATCTCAAGGAATATTATGTGAAAACATGTGAAGCACGACCTCAAGCTGGACGTTTGTACAATTACACTAAACTATAAATCAGACGACAGAAGGCAAGGAGGACATTTTCATCATGCTGGTCATTTAGAGGCTTTAGAAATGTGCATATTATATATGATATGGTATGTTTAATAAGTTTAATTTGCCAAGTGGCGCACCATTATCATATCAGAAAAAAATGTCATTTTAATAAATGTTTAGGGTATTTACTTCAAATCATATTCAATATTGCAGCTGGAAATTAAAGGTTAGTTTAAGTGCATTGTATTTTAGGAAACAGTATCTCGTTTGAATAAATGAGTATAATATAAGTTGCACCTGAGTATAAGTCGCATCAGTCCAAAAATACATCATGATGAGAAAAAAAAACATATATAAGTCGCACTGGACTATGTCACATTTATTTAGAACCAAAAACCAAGAGAAAACATTACCGTCTCCAGCCACGAGAGGGCGCTCTATGTCTTCAGTGTAGACTACAGGAGAACTGAGCAGCATAGAGCGCCCTCTGGAGGCTGGAGACGGTAATGTGAACTCTTGGTTCATTTCTCTTGGTTAATTTCAAATTAATTTTGATAAATAAGTTGCATCTGACTATAAGTCGCAGGACCAGCCAAACTATGAAAAAAAGTGTGACTTATAGCCCGGAAAATACTGTATGTCATCTGTGTGTATTCCAGGATTACAATAAATGCAAAGCACACCTACTGCATACTGTAGCATACTGGGCAGTTCTGAACACAGTTTTCCTCTGTGTTGAAGATGTGAGGTTTCAGAAATAGACAGTGTTTGTGATGTGTGACCATGATAACAGTTTGTGGTTTCTTCTTTCTGCAGATGTGACGAGGAGCGAAATAAAGCAAGGTAAAACCATGGCGCATATATATATATATATATATATATATATATATATATAATAACAAAACTTTCAGTAATGTCATTGAGTCATTCATGCAGTGCATTGATTCATTCAGGAAGGAAGTAAATGGCTCTCTTTATAAATGGGACTTTGAATCATTAGTTCACCTGATTCGTTCAAATGCAGATTCATTCAGAAACAAATCTTCTGTGTTGTTAAGAGACGCACAACCATTCTGCTGTGGCTTTATAGTTATTTTTTTTTATTTGCAAAATTGAGCAAAAACAAACAATATCATGTTTCAAATATAACACAATATTACCATCTCATCTACTGAACTGTTGCATTAAATCACAATTGCACTTGTGCTATTCGGGACAAAAACAGCACTCCTGTGATATCACTCTCGCTGCTTGTGTGGGGGATTTTTTATTTTTTTTTGCCTAATATTTTAAATTGTAAGAACATGTGTAACTGCATTTATGGACTACATCAAGCAGTGAGTTGTTGCTCTGTATCAGTTTGTTGTGCACTAATATGTTACTTTGATTATGTCCTCACAGGCTTGAACAACTGGCCAAGACATCGGAGAGGTGAAAATCTTTACATCCATGTACACAGTGAAGCCCAGCAGTGTTTGAGATATATTCTGTCTGGAATCACAGGCTGCATTTCAGTTTCCATACTCCATACTAAAAATACTGCATATGTTACTGGTTATTACATACACTATTACAGTATTTTGATTGATCAGATAAATGCAGCATAGATGAGCAGAAGAGGCTTCTTTTAAAAACATTAACACATTTTAATAATTCCTAACTTTTGAACGGTAGTGTACTTTTGAATGTACCAAATTATCAAGCACTGTATGCCTTATATTATAAACGTATTATTTAGAGTTTATGCTTAAGTATTGATGCGGCAGTTTTAATGTTCTTTGCCATTTCTTAAAACTGAAAATAAATAAACAGAAACCCATCATGGACCCTCATTTTCTGTGCAAAGGAATTATGGGTAATATTACTTCAGTGTGGGTGGATGCACACAAGAAATCCCTTATGAATAGTAAACCATCTGAGCACCTTTGACATTTTATAATGTCAAATAATTCTTATCTCTCATACTATTTTTAATAGCAATTAGTATGCAACCTGTGATGCAGCCATAATATAATCTGACGTGTGTATCAAACAGACTTCTATTTCAAAGGGTACTGCATTGACAGCGAAAGCTTAATGAGAAAACATCATGCATTGACATTTTATTACGATGCATGTACATATATATGATTCAGTGCTTTAAAGTCAACATGCAATCAAAATTGACTCACTTTAACACTTTATTAAACATCATCCTTCTGCTTGCTATCAAATCATCAAATAGTTATATTTTTTATTGCCTTCAACCACTTATCAAATAGAGTATATTTTCATCATCTAACCCAGGGGTTTTCAATCTTTTAGATGCCATGGACCCCTAAACAAAATTTGCATAAAGTGAAAAACTAATGTTAAAAAGAGAAAAATATTATTTTGGAAAATATTTTGAATTATTATTCAGAATTGCAAGAATATTATTTAGAATTTTTATTTTATCTTGCAATTCTGTCTTTATAACTCGAAATTGTGAGTTGAGAAGTCACAATTAACTTTTTAATAATTTATTCCGTGCAAGGAATGGGCTTACAGTGCTGTACTTATGTATCATTTTTTTTATTTACTCATTAACTTATTTATTTTAATATTTTTATTTTAATCTATATTCAAAATAACGATATGTTTATTTGTATATAATTATTTGTATTTTATTTTATCATTTATTTTTCTCTATTATTCTTCAAATTATCTATATATATATATATATATATATATATATATATATATATATATATATATGTAATTTATTTTATTTTATTTTTTTACCTTTTTTCTAGCACTAAAACTCCAGATCAAACTAATTCCACATTATTAAAATTACTCATTGAATATCTTAGGAAATATGTCCAATTATGAAAGTAAAATGTGTTGCAAACACTATTGCCTGTTGATTTTAACCTGTTAACTTGTCACTCACGTTTTTTAACATAGACTTGAAAGTGCATGATCCAAATATTATAATTCATGACTAAAAAAGAACATTTTGTAACATGATTCTGATGTACCATTTTCATGGTAATGCAATGTTTGATTTTAAAATGGGTTTCAAAGGATGAATTTTGAGATTTTAAGTGATATATCATATAAGTGTGATAGAGAAAAAGGCTTTTTTTTAACAAATGTCAGAACTCCTCTTGTGATGCAGGTTTTTGAGGTGCACTCTTGCCATAAATTAATCTATTACTTTTCCTACATCATTTTAACAGGTTAAAAGCTATGAAATCTGATGTGCTTGTTTAATGTGCATTCACACTCTTTGTTTTGAATGTAATGTTGATTTGTGTATTATATTCCAGGCCGCCGTCCGTGGCTGCGGAGGCCTGTCCCTGACGCGTCTCATTGGGTAAGAGAGTGAACGCCTGACTGTAACAGTAGATTCAGCTGCAGGGGGGTTTAATGACCTCTGGACCATACGCCATATTTGGGGTCTCTGAATGCCGAGAGGAGCGGTGTCTCATCTGCTCTGTTGCATAAAACACATCTGCTGCTCTCATCAGAACAGCAGCCGCAGTGACCTTGCTACCAATCAATGCTATTTTTGACCAGACTACTGACCGGCACATGGACGATATCCCATCACACGCATATCACCCGGCGTGTCTGTCTGTCTTCAGTGCTGGGGAGTTACTTAAGTTCCCCCAAAAATGAACATTCAGTCAGTATTTACTCTGCATTCTGTTATTATATTTCATTCTCATTGCTCCTTCTATAACTATTTCCTTCTCAATGGCTATCTCAAGGACAAAACTCACATAAAGTTAGTCCATATGACTCATGGGCTTTATTCCAAGTCATCTGAAGTCATTTGATAGCTTTGTGCGAGGAACAGACTGAAATATAAGTCATAAGACATGCGAAAACCGGTTACGGTGTCATTGACGTCCACCTTTGTGTGACATGCATTATACTGACTGACTATTTGATTTGAGAGCTTAAGCAAAAAGGAAGCTTCTGAAGACCCTAAATATAAATACATTTCATATTTGACATTGAAATATAAGTGTTTAATATTTAAATGTGTTATTTATGTATTTATTATATAATTAATACTATTAAAATATTAATTGAATGTATTTAAAATTTTACTTTTTTTTTGCTTAGCAAGACTATATATAAAATATAATTGTTTATATATTAAATATTGAACATATATTAAATAATATAGTAACCCTGAAAAGGGTCATTGAAGTTAAAAAAGATTATATTAATAATAAAATCATAAAAAATGTTTTTTGTTACTTGGAAAACTAACTGAAGTTAATTGAAATAAATGAAAATTCTAATTTTCATTTAGTTTAATTTGATGCACTTAACTAAAACTGAAAAAAAAAAAAAAATCCTACTGTATATAGACACATTTTTTTAAAAAACTAATGCATACATACTTTTTTCATGACCTTTGGATTTTTTTTTTTTTTTTTTACTTTTAATAAATACAAAATAAATTAAATGATAAATATAGTGATTGTGAATGATATTTTTCTCATTTACAGATACACTTCGAGGCGATTGATTCATCTGTGCATGCCATTTTCCAAAAATGTTGGATTTTAAAGAACAATCATGTTCAGCGGCTGAACACAATCATCATCATCATCTCAAAACACAATAACGATGTTTGTGACACTCTGTCTGACGTTTTTCGATACACACTGACCTTTGACCTGGACCACAGCCGGACCGCAGCTGAGTAAGTGTGAACAAGAGGACTGAAGAGGAACATCTGTGCAAACTCAAACATCTTGTGTCACAGTCATTTGTGTTGTGCAGATGTAAAACGTGGGATGTTTAATACCAGCACCATTGTAACTTGATGGGAAATGCATTCAGCCTGTTACATAATGCAGCAGTTTACATGAAATCCTGTTTGCCTTCATAATCTTTCATTAGACAACTTGAAATAAAAAACAACCAAGCACCAAAAATTATTTAGTCACAGTTTTGGGTTGTTGCCGAAGGTAACATATTTTTTTCTAACATCTTGGTTAAAGGAATAGTTCAATTAGCCCATTCAGGATGCAGGGGAATTTGTTTTTTCATCAGATTTGGAGAAATGTAGCATTGCATCAGTGTATGCAGTGAATGGGTGCCATCTAAATGAGAGTCCAACCTGACGGCACCCATTCACTGCAGACACTGATGCAATGCTACATTTCTCCAAATCTGGCGAAGAAACAAACTCATCTACATCTTGAATGACCTTAGGGTGAGGACATATTAAGCAAATATTCAGCAAATTTTGGGGTGGACTATTCCTTTAATACAGCAGTTCAATAGTGGTTAAGCTATAATAATATTAGTGTACAGCAATAATAGCAAATACGGATTTTATAAAGAAAAAAGCTTGACCTTCATGTTGACTTTTAAACTCATCAAGGCAGTATGTGAAGGTCATGTGCTCATAAAGTGAGCTGTACATACTGTGTGTCACTGGCACTGGAACTTTACAACTGTAATATTTGTGCTTATTTAGTATCAGGGGCTGTGTTCCGAATGGAATACTGGCAAACTGCATAGTATGCACAATGCATACTTATTTTTTGAAGCATATTTGGAACAGTATGCAATGATAAACGCTTTTTACTGCTGTATTGCTGTCACAAGACCTCATTGTATTGCATGTTTTATTCAACTCTTTTTAATGCACTTATATCTGAAAATGTCTTAACCTTTGTCCGTCAAATCAAATGAGGCAAGATTTTAACATTTATGGCTGATATGATTTACTTTTCATCCCACTCGAAATTGAAGATCAAGTTGAATGTGTTTCATTGTGCAATACAGTATTCATACAGAAAACTCCATGCACAATATGCATACTGTAAAAAAAGTACTGTAGTGTGATACTCCAAACACAGCAGAAGTGTTGCACTCAGAGAGTCGTCTGAAGTCACTGGAAGTAAACCATGTACATAGACTCTTTCATGCAGCTCTGCGGTACAAACTTGTGTGCTTCCAACTCAAACTTCCTAATTATGACGTCACAGGAGGCGGAGCTTATTTTCCTTCCCTTCATAATGCATTATGGGTACAGAGAGAGGATTCAGTGAGTTCTTATAACAAATGTTTCAATAACAATTTACAGGAAGGTTCTACTCGTTATCATTAGTGAACTGCATCAGTTAAAATAAACTAATAATTTAATTAACTTTGTATTAAAGCACACTAAATGTGTTAATTTCTGTATGGAGGACAAGCTTGCAAAATAAATAAAATAAAAATAAAATAAATAAATATAATAATCGAAAAATAAATTAAATAAAACATTTTTTTTAATGATACAATTAAAATTATCCTAAATTTCCCCTTTATTTTATTATGTTCGTAATTTATTTGTAGCAGTATTTTTATATTTATTTATTCTCACACGTAAGGTCCTCCATAGATTTCAATACATTGTTAAAATTAAAAAATGTATCTGTTAGCATTATTTAATGAACCTGAATTACATGAACTAACAGAAAAACTGTGGTTTTTAACAAATGTTAACAAATATTAATACTGAAATGTGATGTGGATTAACCAGTCAGTATGCAAGTGCTCATAATGTTTTCTGAAGGGATAATTAAAGCCGCATTATTGTATAATGTACATTATCAGACTGTACAACAGTGTACTGTGTGTAAATCATCTGTATCATAGGAAATGCAATAAGTGAATGAGTTGCTAACATCGATGATGTGATAATTAATAAAAGGTCAATTTAACTGTCAAACTATGTATTACAGTCTCTTGATTCCTTTTCAGTAAGGAGGTTCAACCAACCCTGAGTTGACTAAGCCTGAGATGAGAAACTCAGAGTTTTCCTCATTTCAGGGTTAACATACTCAGAGTTTTCACTTAACCTCGTCTGAACCTCGAAGCGAGAAGTGTTTGCAATCAACCTTGCTGTGCATTAAATAGATTTGCAAAACAATGTTTACTTTGGTAAAAATGCCAATCTCTAAACCAGTTACTATTTTAGTTTATTTGCTTTTATAAAAAGCTTAATGTAATTTTCAAGATTATATGATATGAATAACTATCGTTATATAATGTCAGCGTGGTCAAACTTTTGTAGCACTATAAAACAACTGAACAAGTCAAAACAATAGCAGCATACACTGTATACACTAAGATACTGTACTTTCCAGCCTTTGTTTTGTTATTGTTTGAGTTTTGATGTTGTTTGTGTCTGCTCTGATAAAGCGTTGATCATTTGCCCATTTCAGAAAGGAGGTTAAGTGAAAACTCTCAGCATGTTAACACAGAAATGAGAAAATCTCTGGGTTTCGATCTCAGGCTAAGTCAACTCAGAGTTGGTTGAACCTCGTTATAGCGGAGCCGAACTCACGTAAAAACCAAAACAATGTTCCTCCACGAGTAACGGAAGTTTCTACGTTTTATTTTTACTGCTTGAGGGCCAAAGGTTATAGTGCATCTATAATTCAGTATGGGTCAGTGACACGTGTCCCCGCAGGCGTATGTTGTGAGCTGTTCGTGGGTCAGGAATGAGGTGAGTCATGCATGAGTCATTTACTCACACACTCTTGTGTTCATACATCTGATCTCAGGATGTCAGAAACAAAACATTAGAAACTAATGCAACCTGAACTTCGTCACCTCATGCTATCTAATCTCAAGAGTCAAGTAAAGTCAAGCTGGAGAAACTGATCATTTTCAAAGCAATTTATGTATTTATGACAATGTTTTGGAACAGAGCTATCAGGTCTTTTGATATTTAAATGATAGTCTGGTATTCATGTGAGTTGCATCAGAAGCATTTGTACCGTGTCACACATAGACATCATGCCAAATATAGCTCTTTGGCTGCGTCCGCTAAGAGCTGATTAAGTATGGAACTATTCACCTCAGTCCAGGAGAAAAGTTCCCTTACACTGTTCCAACAAGACGAGGCAAGTAATTGGAAACAATTTGATCAGGATGGTCAAGTATCATGAGAGGAAACATACTGAAATACCACGCACATGTCTTGTCTTTATTTAACATGTGGCTCTGAGATCTGCACTTCCATATTGATTAACAACCATCCAAATTGCATAAATCACAAACATAAATCAATCATAGGTCTGTTCTTGCAGTCATCTCTCTCTCTCTCTCTCTCTCTCGTAAACGACAAGCTTAAACATTCTGTGTAAGTACTTGATGATGTTGAAAATGAATAATCACATGTGGGATTCTGGCCAGACTGGAGTTCACAGAGTAAACTGACCCATGAAATGTAGGGCAGAAATAATGTGAAGAAACAAGTGTACCACATACTGTGCATTCGGGAACAAATATATTATACTTGTATGTCATATCACAGCTAGAAGTTTGAGGACATATTAAAAAAACACCTTTATTTGTTAAAATAATGACATCACCATTATTTATTTGGAATAAAAAATAATCCTTTATTTATTATTTTATTACTTTATTAATTGTTTGGATAAAAATGTAATGCAAATTATTATTTTAACTTTATTTTTTGTACTAATTATGGTGAAGGGAGATCAGATTACATATAATAATAATAATAATAATAATTTATAAAATTATTCATAAAAATACACAATTGTATTAATAATAAAATGATCAATCTTCAGTATTAAGATAAGCTAATTTATTACAGTTGTAGTCTGTTTTTTCATAGCATTGATTATACAATCGAATATGTAGCTATGAAGCAAAATATTTTTGAAGTGTTTATTCCATTACACCTGCGTTTATTGACGTCCTTCATCTCGGTAGTGTTTGAAATGCGTGCTAAACACAAACTGTGTGCTAGCTGGCATGATTTAGTGGTATATTTCCACTCTTTAGTTGCCCCTCAGAGCTGCCCCCACCGCGCGCGCGACCCTCGACGGACGCGCAGCGACAGGTGGAACAGGTGCAAATATGCAAATGAGCAGGACGGCTCAAACGCTGATTGGTTCCTCGATAGGCATGCGATTCGCGTCTACGTGACGCAAAGCCTGGCCGCCTATATAATGAAGCGAAAGACTAGTCGATCAATGAAATAGTAAAGAGAGGGAGAGAGAAAGCATTCCCGACTGCAACTAAAGGAAGCGATTCCTTTGCTAGTGTCCTACTGCGAAGACCAAGATCAAAAGGGATCAGAATGAAGTTCATTATTGGAATAGGAGGGTGAGTAGGCTAATCCACAAGATCCACAGATTGCACTTCTATTGTACGATATCATCATTTAATACACGTGTAATCCGTCTTTTACAGTGTGACCAATGGAGGCAAGACGACTTTGACGGGAAGACTCATAAAGAACTTACCAAACTGTTGTGTTGTACATCAGGATGATTTTTTCAAGGTATGGAGAGATCCCACAATTTTAACTTAAAGTACTTTTATATAGAGATATGCTGTGTGGCCCCTTTAAGAAGTATTTAGACATTTAAGACAAACTTAAGAATGTGTGAACGCTGTTGCATTGCAGATAACAAAACCATTTAATGCAATCAATTTAATGCATTTTACGTTTGATTAAAGTGTCTAAATACTTAATGTTATTAATGCCACAGCAGTTCCAAGGAACAGAAAAGGTAAAGAAATTAGGACTTAGTCATTTGTTGTATTTATGGATCCATTGTCCATATTGTGGTTCATGAACCATATGCTGGTGTTCTCCTGGACAGCCAACCTCAAACACCCTTAAACGAGTCTAGCAGGCATTCATTCGCAGCGTTAAACTCCTAATTCCACTTATCTGATTCTCTTGCTCATGCATTTATCATTCTGTGGCATGTGAGAGGATCTGGCAACCTTCATACCACCATTCACTCCAAGCACCCATACTGATATATTTAATAACACCTCTTAAGTGCATCACACACACATTCCTAACTGTCATTAGAGGCTCTTCTTTCTCTCCTAGAGATAATTCAGTCCAGTGAATGCATAACTGCACATTTGGTGCATTGCAACCAAATTAAGTTGAAACTGGAGATGATTTTAGAGGACTAGCCTGAGGGCTTGGCGTCACATGTCCAGGTGGGACCAGCACTGCCTGAGCGATCCACACCTTTTTGTTTTATTGGTCACTGTTATTGCAGCCCCAGGATCAAATAGAGCTCGGGGAGGACGGCTTTAAACAATGGGATGGTAAGAATGGCTTTCGCTGTGGGAAGAGAAACAGTAATGTATTCCCACCTTTCCATAAACATTCTGCATTATAGTAACATAATCCTAAAACCCAGCAAAACTATTTCTCTTACATTGCACGTCAAAAGTCTGGACACACTTAATGATTGAAATGTTCTCTGTAGGTGAATATAAACAGCCTGCAATCTCAGAAAAAAAAGGTACAAAGGCTGGCACTGGGGTGGTACCTTTCCAAAAAGTACACTTTTGTACCTATTAGATACTGATATGTAAACTTTAGCTACTATTATGTGCCTTTAAGGAACCAATATCGAGTCTTTAGGTACAAAGATGTGTCTTTTGAAAAGAGCTTTTGTACCTTTTTTCTGAGAGTGTGTGAATGAATTAGATTTTTTTCATCATTATACATGTTCCTCCTTCATTAGTGTTTAAAAGCATCACAAGATGAGCATCTAGAGTGAGAATTTTCTTTTTACCATTTTATTACTAGCAGTAATATAAAATAAGCGTGTCCAAACTTTAGACTGGTAGTGTAAATTTGACTCACAGTCCTATTATATTAATTATTAACATCCCTTAAAAGACAAAGGACAATTAGAAGACATAAAGTCTTCAATGGATTATTTTCTTTTTGGTTATCCAAGCATGTGAGACACGCTTTGTCTTCTTTGTCTCCTTGTGTAGTGATGACCGCCTTGGACATGGATGCCATGGTGAACACGGTTAAGGGATGGATGGAGAACCCGGTGAAGTTTGCACGTTCCCACGGCGTGACTGTCTCCCCCGAATCTGACGGCTCGGACCCTGAGCGTGAAATCCACATACTCATTATAGAGGGATTTCTTCTTTATAACTACAAGTAGGAGTCTTCTAAGACTTGTTGGGTTTATTCAGCTTAATGGTTTTATTCAGCTTGATGGTTTCCTCTTGTTTTCACCTCCAGGCCTTTGCTTGACGTCTACAGCAAGTGCTACTATGTGACCATTCCATACGGGGAGTGCAAAAGAAGAAGAAGGTGAGAATGGCTTTTTAAGATCAGATTTTGAGGATGATTCTTAGCTGGTTTTCGAACAAATCCGTCTCCTTTGTTTCAGTATGAGAACTTACACCGTTCCTGACCCTCCTGGTCTGTTCGATGGCCACGTGTGGCCCATGTACTTGAAACACAGGCTGGAGATGGAAAACAGCGGACTAGATATCCGTAAGTCAACCAGTCTAGCGTTAGAAAGGCATTCTGTGATCTGTAACTCATTACATGCATGATTCCTCTCTGCAGAATATTTGGACGGAATGAGAACAAAAGACGAGCTCTATGACCAAGTTTATGAAGGCATTCAGAACTCACTGTTGAACGTCTTATAGGTAAGATCCTCCATCCTTTAATATTTACAGTATGACGTGCATCATTGTGATGTTTTTCATATCTATTTTCCTTATTCTCTTTGCAGCATCTCTTTAGTTGGAATGAAGATGGTGTGTGTATAGAACTGTAAATAGCTTCTGCCACTAGACGGATTTTGTAAATAAATACTAACTTATTTTAAAACGGATGGCAAAAGCCTGTGATTTTATATTGCTCTATGTAACTTTGTTTTATTAAAAACAAGCATTACTCTCTTGGATGCCCAGAGACGAACAGTATATGGCAATTATAAATTAGCCAAAGCTCTACCATCTTCATCTTCAATCAGAACAGACATCTGTGTTGTGTAGAAAAGATCAAACTTTTTATGATTTCAGTTTCTGGACTTTGATGGAGGACTGTAATGGGATAAACTAAATATTGAATCAAATCATATAATAAAAATGTTGAAATAAATATACAGTAAATATGCATTTCTGTATGCATTTCATTATTGATTTAATTCCCAGTGTATCATATTTTGTGTCATTTTCATTCTTCATAAAAAGAACATTACACCCTTTATGGTTTATGTGTTGTATATTTATTAATTGAAGGCTATTTAATTAAATTACAGGGCATTTTTTGCAATTTCTCATTTTAGTTTGTTTATTTATGTTTACATTTCATTGTTTATTTCATTATCTCCTGATATATTTATATCCCTTCACTTACTACATCAAAAACTACTCTGGCAAAATACTTGGTACAGCAATTTATTACATTTATTCAAGCATTTATCCAAAGTTTTATATGTCATGTAACAGGAAAACAAACACTTATCAGACACTCAGACACAAGGTCAGTGTGTTAGTATTTATAGCTTGTTTGAAATGTCAAAAGGCTACTAAACTTTATTGACGTACATTCAGTGCACACAAACAATCAGAAACTTCCCTTCCTTATTTTATCCTCTGAACATCAAGTACTTTATGTATGATGTATATGCATTGATTTGTGTCTATGGTACAGTGAACTATTTATTCGTGGCATAATATTAAGTAATATCAAGAAACAGAAAGCACTTTGATAGTGTTTGATGCATGATAATAAACAGAGGAATGGAAACGGACGTCATTTGTGACCGTGTTGTGTAACAGTAGGCCTCTATACTGGCATCTGTTCATGCAGACTGGAATCTAATACCAGGTGTGAATGACAAACATGATAGAGAGCTTTTATGGCTTCAAGGTTATCTCAGTTTTGTCTCATTTTAGTATCAACGCTTGCAGCCTTCGCTGATTTCTATTCATGTATGTGTTATAGATGACAAATTGACTTTTTCTTCAAATGTGAATGTATTTCTTATATGCTTTAAAAATATATATATTTATATTTTAAATACAAAATAAAAATAAAAAATACTGTTAGAAAATGCATTTACATAAATACTTCGTGAAACATATTTTAGTTTGCTAATTTATTTATTGTAAATTAATGTTTGATAGGATATTGTTGTAAGCAAAAAACTTTTCATTAATTTATTTGTTTTTGTAAAACAAGTCTAACTATCTTACATCATTTTGCATAAGTAAATGTACCTTGATTTAAGAATGCTTAAATATCTGTACCTGAAAACAAGACAAAACTACTATATTAGCTACAAATTTGCACGTTTATAAAAAAAATTAGAAATCAAATTAATGCATTTAGCAGACGCTTTTATCCAAAGCAACTAATATTGCATTCAGTCTAACAATTTTTCCTAACATGTGTTCCCTGGGATTCGAACCCTCAACTTTGCGCATGGTAAGCAATGCTCTACCACTCACAATGTTTACGTTTATATTTAGATCTCTGGCTTGAATACAAATGTGTTGTCTTAGCAAATCTGAGCACAGATTTTTGAGATCTCTTCTGAAGCACGAGTCCCTGTTTGCTCTCCATCTGATCTCGTTGCAGTCCTGCAGGTTGTCAAACAGATTGGAAAGCATTTCTATGACTGGATTGGAGTGGAGGGTATCTGCTGATGCATTGTCAGGGGTCTAGAGCGCGGTTATGTGTGTGAGCCGTTATATTTAGGGGACATGCCTTCAGTGTCAGAAGAGAAGGGCTTCTGTGAGATGTAAATAGATGTGCATGCTCTGATCTCGAACAGGTTCAAGCCTGTGTCAGACCCTGGACCACGAGGAATGGCTGGAGGAAAGGTGAGACGGTCTCCAACGTCATAGTTTGTCACCAAGACCTCAAAAAAGCAGCAGAGCTGCGGCTCAGCTTTTCCTATTTTAATTGAAATGCGAGTTGATATTCATATGTTTTCAATCGCAGTTTTAGACATTTAGACTCAACTGCTCTGTGAGAGCCTCCAGGAAGTGATGTGTGTGTGAGGGACTTTTTTGTGTGCCGAATTTGTTGTAACACACCTCATATCTCTGAGACAGCTGAGGAGCAGCAGCTGCAAATGTGTGAGGCATCTTTGTGGATTATTAATAGAACCTGACACTTTCGAACAACGACATTTCCAGTATATTATGATTGTTATTATTTGTCCTGGATTATTAAGAACTACAATTATTTGTGTCTAGAGAGTATATAAATACTCAGAAGAAATTTGATATAGTATTATTGTTTGTGTAGATATACAAGGGATCAGATGAGACACTGATATCTTTTTAATTATCAGTATAAACGTCTAATCTTTAATCTAAACCTTTATGCAACATTACTGGGGTTATGTAATCTGTGTGTGTGTGTGTGTGTGTTTTATGAAATATAAACATTCATTAAATTGATATATAAACACACACACACACACACACACATATATATATATATGCTGTGTATAATATTATAACAATATTAATATTTTTGTCAAATACAAAATAGTCAATAAAATATTCATTCTGATTAAATATCTGTATGTGTATATATATATATATATATATATATATATATATGTGTGTGTGTGTGTGTGTGTGTGTGTGTGTGTGTATTTGTCAATATGTTTACTGTTTTAGTAATTTGTATTTTCTATTATTATTATATACTTCATGGAACAAACTAGAGATATGCTTATCATTAAAAAATTATATTTCTAATTATCAATAGGCAAATGTTGAATACTCTATATCATCATATTATCATAAAAAATAGATATATTTAATTGTCTTATAAAATATGTGCTAGTAACCAGTATATGTCGAGTTTTGGACAGGTGGTGGTTTACTGGTGTTTTAGTATCAGACCCAGCCCTGCTTTACTAGCTAGATTAACTTGGTCAATCAGAATGACTGGTTTACCGACAGGACAGGCACCAGGTCACTGCTGACCAGTGTGCACGAGCAACAAATTCAAACTGGGTTTCGTTTTGTCCATTAGGCACAAAATCTTCATCTTCCTCCATTTCTAGATGAGAAGCAGTGTCTCGGGTTGATGCAGACCACGTGACACAGACTCATGGGTCTCCGGGACGCTTTAAATGAGGGAGTATGGACACTGACAAATTTGGATGTTGAATTTAAAGGACATTACGGCCTTCAAGAGACAAGTGTCAGCAAGAATGCATGCAAGTTTATATATGTCGCATGATCCACACACGTGTCCGCGCGCTTTCGTGTTTGCAAGTAAAAACTTGCATGCATTCCTGCTGACACTTGACTCTTGAACAAGTGTTGAACAAGTGTTTTATATTAATAAAAAATAATGTCTTATTATACGAAAATACTTATTATTTTTTGTTCTTTTAGTTGTTGTTTGTTGTTTGTTTTAAATAAGTGCTACATTTTAAACAATTTATATTTATGTTGTTGTCGTGGATAACATAGAAATATATAGCATTTATTCATAGCATATTTGTGCATTTTATTTTTATAGTTTTATAAAAACAAATAACAACACAGTGCATATCAAAATAGTATTAATTCATATTTAAATGTCTGTAAATAATTCATTCAATTATATAGTTTATTAAAACAAAATGTTAGAGTTATGCTACATATTTTATGCAAATAGCAACAAAATAGATATTAAATAACATTTTAAATACCTGTAAATATATTCACTAAAACTAAATAAATTAAAAACTGTATTTACCGTTGAACTGACTGGCATATTTAGGTGTATATAATAATTACAGAAGTAAATAAATAATAGTAATGCATTTACACGCTTTTCTCATACAGAAGCACTAGTATATAATTTGTACATAAAGTATATTTTTCGAATTACAAATGCAAGTGCTGTTTTTTTCTAGTTCAATTAATTTTTTTGCTGTAATCGTTTTCTCGTTTGCGCGCATGATAATCCTCGCGCGCCTTTGGAGACGCGCGCTTTACGCACAAAATTGAAGCTTCAAAATGAGACAAATAAACATTTTGTTCATCGGATTATAGATCATACATCCATTCTGGCAATCCGCTTGCACTATTCTCCCATGCAAGGCACATATCCCATGATCCACAAGCCCGAGAGCTCGTTTATGCTGCGTTTAATATCTCCTTGAATGGCAAAAATGCGTTTTCTCACCTGCTTCCAGAAGTAAATTAAAGGTGACCTTCAGCCCTTATTTTAGGCTCTATCATTTAGATGGCAATTCCTCGAAGAATAATGTTTCTGCATCAGGTGTGTGGAAGTATATTCCTTTTGGGAAATCTTGTGCTCAAACCATTAAAGACCATCTTGGTGAAATCACACAAAGATCAGTGCAGCTCTGGACACCTGGATTTACGAATGAAATAATTTCAAAGCGTAGCAGCGTTAGTTTGATGTCGGGAGGAAACACGGGGAAGATTTTATTCAGCAAACCCAACAGAGAAACAGAGAAACAGAGTTTATTCGCTACTGTACATTCAATGTCCAAAACCTGGTGGAAAGCAACGCTTCTGCTTGTGGTTTGTTTTACACATTTGGCACTTTTCGACACACAAGTAAAGACTCAATGTAATGTTTGATACTTACTGTAGTCTAAACTGTATCTTAGTCTCTTCTGCTGAGGGAGTGTGAGTGTCTGCTCGGCTCTCTGCTCTTATGGAGGATGTCAGGGGTGTTTCCAGCTCATTTCTATTCCTGCTCGCAGTGTCACGTTACTCTAGCAGCTCTGGCCATGTTTGGCTTTCCAAGTACTCACTGTGATTTGACTGAGTGACACATACAAGGAATGTGAAACTGAATATGCTGTGACAAATGGTGCTCTGTTAATGTGTTTCATAATTCCTAACTTGGTTATATGCACAACAGTAAGATTTCTAATGTTTTTGAAAGAAGACTTTTCTGCTCATCAAGGCTGCATTTATTTAATCCAAAATACACTAAAAGCAGTAAAATTGTGAAATATTTTTACTATTTAAAATTCCTGCTTTCTATTTGAATATATGGTCAAATGTATTTTATTCATGTAATGCAAAGCTGATTTTTCAGCATCGTTACTCCAGTCTTCAGTGTCACGTGATCTTTAGAAATCATTCTAATATGCTGATTTGCTGCTCAAAAAACATTTATTATTATTGTTATGTTGAAAACAGATGAGAATATTTTTTTTCAGGATTCTTTGATGAATAAAAAAGTTCTAAAAATAGAACCCTTTTGTAACATTGTAAATGTCTTTATCATCATTATTGCTAAATAAAAGTAATAATTCCTATAACCGCAAGAAAAAAGAAAAAGAAGAAGAAGTACAATTAAACTGACTCCAGGCTTTTGAATGGTAGATTGTATAAAGTTACAAAAGCTTTTTATTTCAGTTAAATCTGATCACTGCCGCCTGCTGGTCAAACCTGTGTAAATGCATCAAACTAGCCTGTTTAAACCCAATGCAAATGTTTTACTGAAAGTATAATAAAGTAAATGCAGTTAAGAAAGCATCAAATACCATTTTTCATGTTATCTGGGGTAAGTTGACACATGGAACCAGTGTTTTTCATGATTATTATTATTTTTTATTTTTTTATTTTTTATATTTAATATTTTCCTGTTTTCATTCAACTTTTAATTAGTTTTAGCAATTTTGTTGTGCTTTTGTCATATTTATTAAATCTCTTTTAGATTAGGTTTTTATTTTATTTGTAGTTAGTACATTTATTGTTTCATTTTAAACTTAAGTAATTTTATGTTTTTTATGTTTCATGTGTTGCTTTTTTCATTTGTCTAATCGTGTTTATGTTTATTTAGACTATACTTAAACTAAACAAAAATATCATATTCAAGTTTATTTCAATTTCTATTTTAATTCAAGTAATAACAATGATGTTTATGTTTTAGTTTTAGTTATTGACAATAACCTTGTTGGGAACCTGCTATTATAATTAACCTTATAAGGGATTTTCAGCCTAATTTAAATTATCAGACAATTATGAATTAATTAAACATAATAAAAAAAATAATAATAATAGCATTTAAAAATATTGTTTTGAAAATATGAAAAACACTTTTCCCCTATCTTTTTATACAGTAATGTTCTTCTTAATGTGTGTCGGTGTGTTGTTATTGCTGTTGAATGGATGTTTGAGACCAGTATAAACAATCACTGGCAGAGACATGAATTGTTGACATGACATGTTGGATTTTAATGACATGAATCTACTTCAGTCTGTGTGTTTTCTGTTAGTGTGCTGCCATCTAATGGACTCTGTCAGTCTCACAAACATCTCACCAGAGTCTTTCTACAAATATACAGTGCCAAATAGAACTCAACTGTTATATAAAAAAAAAAAAAGGTTCTTTACCTTAAGAATGTTGTTTATTCAACTCAGAAAGTCAAAAAGAAGAGATGAGAGAGAATGCAGAGCTGCAGATTGAACCTACATTAAAGTATAACTATAACTATAGGGGCTAACCAGTGTAAGACCAAATATTGGTTTGTAGTTAGTTTTTAGAATCCTGAAAAAACGTATACATCTATATGCACTTAGATTGTAATTTTGTATTATCATTGTCATACATACAGTATATACATAATTTGCATTTTTAAAGATCTGTCTTTTTAACTTTTCTTTCAAAGTCCTAAATGTTTGTGTTGTGTCTCTCATTTGCTTTAATGACAGACCCCCCCCCTCCACACACACACACACAAACACCTTTGCGTTAATGCTTTAATGACACCCCCACAATCCTGTTAAATATATGCTTACATTTAAATTATGGAAGGTTTTATAGTATTATTATACACACACACACACACACACACACACACACACACACATATCCCACACATTACAAAACTAGTATTTGTTTTGTGTCTCTTTTTATTAGTTTTTTTATTTGTTTGTTTTTTTTTGTTCTGTCCACCTTCTTCTTCTTTCTTTTTTTCTTTTTTCTTTTTTATGTTCTTCTTGTTGTAAATCTTTTTTATTTTTTCTCCCACAATCCTGATAAATACATAGGCCTATATCCCATAAATTACATAATTTTTATAGTATTTGAATAGTCTTGCTTTTGCTTTAATAAAATACTTTTTTCCCTCAATTTATTTTTTGTAATATTTTTTCTGAAACCTGAAATTGTTTGTACGCCAATATCACTTAATTTGTATCATAATTCCATAATTAATTATAATTAATAATTTTAACATAGGCACTTTTCCAAATCTGTCTCTTGTTGATGTTGTTCTTGTTTCAAAATCCAGCTTTTGTTTTTATTTAATTTATTTCATTTTACTCTTATATAAAAAAAAAAATCTGTCTATCTTTTTTTTATTGTTTCTACTGCAGTCCTGATAAATGTAGGCATATATCCCATAAAGTTTTATAGTAATTATTTTGTGTTTCTCTTTTATGACAGCATTTTTTCAAAATATTTTTTTTTATCCCTGAAAAACTTGTACACATATATCCCATAACTTTAATAAGTTTGTGTCTCTGTTTTTTAAGAATTCTAAAAAACGTAAGTATAATTCCCATAAACAAAAGTTTTATAGTATTTGGTTTGTTTATTTTGCTTTAATTAAAGCATTTTAACTAAATGTGTTTCTTTTATTTTTTGTTTACTTGTTTATATTTATTCATTTATTATTGCATTGCTTTAGCGAAACTAATGTGCCACCAGTTTGTCCGGCGAGGAGAGAGTTAAGCGCGCGTATCCCTGACTGTGCACGCGCGCGTGGACTCCCACAATTTGATAAATGTCCGTCCGCGGTCCTTCGGTCCGTTTCCAGGAAGATCCGGACTATGCCGTTCACGCGCCTCAGAGTGCATCATCCACTGGCAGAGGAACATCTGTGCTGGGAGCCCATATCAGTGACCGTCCAGCTCTAAAATTCATCTCAAGATGCCAAACCTGCTTTTGGTTTTCTATTTACTTCAAGGACTTGATAACTTTATCAGCGCGCAACACTCCGCGCGCTGGAGGAACCGGATCCAATGGGTGAATAACGGCCAGGTGTTCAGTTTAATGAGTACCGGCTCGGAGTACCAAGCACCGGTGGCGTCCAGAAGACAGTCCAGGACAGACAGGACCGCGCAAATTCGAATGGACGCGTCCGATCCTGCGAGCACTAATAGCGGCAGCACCGCGCTCTTGGGTCAGGACCGCATGCAATACATCGCGGCCAACAGCCGCGCGCCTGGCGCCAGACAAATGCAGGTGCGTCAGCGGCTCAGAGCGCCTCCAGGAACCAGATCCACCGCCTCCGCTCCGTCTGAATACTCCGGCGGCGGAATAACCCCGGCACACGGGTATAATAGCGCACGGAGGACTCCAGCGGTTACCAATCTCCAACACCTGGAAGCACCCAGAGAGAATTCAAACACTTTATCTAACGGAAGCTATAATGAAGCGGGGATCCCCAGAGCGCAAACTCCAAATGTGGAGCAGGGAACCACGTCTGAAAGTATGGCAGGAGATGATCCGCGAAGAAGGAATACAGTTTTCTATAACATCTACCCGCCTGGAGGCAGGACGGTCATCCCGCGCCGCCCGCCGCCTGGCACCGGTTACGGCACCAGATACTTCCAAAACGGTGAGCTGCGCGCAATAGACGGTTTTAGCCTCAGCATCTCGGGGGATGTGTGGGATTTCTTTAACACAGCTTGTGTTGTGCTCTACTGTAGGTCTTCCTGATCTCGTGCCAGATCCATATTCCATCCAGGGAGGTTCATACATCCAGCGCGTCCAGATGTACGCGCTCCGGTGCGCGGCGGAGGAGAACTGCCTGGCGCGGTGCGTTATGACTATCTGTGTGGATTTACAGCGACCATAACAAGCATTTTAGACACTTACGTTATGCTAAATTGCCTTTTTAATTTAGTTCCGGTCATAAATCACATAAAGAGTTTTTATTTTATTTTTATTTTTACGTATAATCCTATAATTGTAAATATTTTATAGCATAGTCTGTCTTTTGCATTTATGACAGCATTTTTTTTTTATTTAAAATGTATTTAAACTTAAAGAACGTTTTATAGTAGCTATATTTTGTCGCTCATTTGCTTTAATGACAGCATTTTTTCCTAAATCATTTTTTTTTTCAAATAATATTATTTATAATATTATACTATATCATCTGAATTTATGTGCATCAGTTTCTAAGTGAAAAAAGCATTATTTGTGAATAATTTGGGCAATGAGGTACATAAGCTCAGATAACCAATCAGTTGCAAAAAGAAACAGAAAACATGTGCTCATTCAAAGAAAAAAAGCTGATAAAAAGATAATACAGCATAATGAGACAATTTTAAGACATGAGACCAGAACACAACGTAGGTTAAAATGTCTGAAAATCATTGCACTAGATACAAAATATCAAAGAAATTTCATTTATTTCACACACACAAAGCTAAACATTTGACTCTAAGACTATAACAATTTACTTGAAGCCTTTATGCATTATAATAGTATTTTAATACATTAATTAAGCATGATTTCATGCATCATTGTAACCACCTGTGGTTTCTTCTACTATGACCCTGGTGTGAACTTAAATTTATACATGAACTAAAATCACTAAAACACCAGCGGATTCAAACACACATAGAATTAAAAAATCATGAAAAGTGAACGTTAGTGAAGAAAAAAGATCTTGCTTTGAGTTTTTCGTCTTATGCATTGGTGTTCAGACATTGTACAGATACATTTTTTGGCAACAATATGTTGAGATGCCATACTGGAGAGTTGAAGCAAGCGTAGTGTACCCTACAAAATAAATGTTGCATGGTTTGTATGTTGGTCTATTTTGCTAAAAATATATGCAAACTTATTTTTTTGTGGTGCATGACCTCTCGTGACCCATTGGTCCATGAGCTCATCTTCTGCCGTCTTTAATCTTTCAGATCTGCATACAGACCCACAGTCAGAGACATCGACTACAGGGTTCTGCTGCGCTTCCCACAGAAGGTCAGAAACATGGGAACGACTGACTTCCTGCCCGTCAAACCCAGACATCAGTGGGAGTGGCACAGCTGTCATCAGTGAGTCTGATTATCATCATTCTAGTGATTACACAGCCATGCATCTTTAAATTAAATCAGATGATTTGCAAAAAAAAAAAAAAAAAAAAAAAATCAACACAGAAACCATGAGGCTCATTTCTTTATCAAATACTGTAATATATGTGAAAACGGGCTTAGAATTGAACAGATAGTTGTGATCTGGCTCAGATTCAGACAGGAATCATGTGTGTGTGTGGTGTTTTTCTGCTGATTATGCAGGATATGAGACTTCTTCACTGCACAAATACTTGTCGAAAGGAATAATGCTATGAAATGCACATATTTTGTGTGAAAGTGTTACTTGCTGCTGCAAAACAAGAGTATTTTTAAAATCAACAGCCCAAAATTATTAAGAAACAAGTATTGGATTTCATTCAGCAAATAGGTGATGTGATTATAAATTATGATAAAATGATAAATAATAAAAACCCTATTGTAATGCATTCACTGCAATTCATGCTTCTTGCTTCTTATAAAATCAGCACAACAGCAATATTATAAAATGCATTAAGTTACATTTTTTATGAGTTTTATAAATCTTATGTATGTGATGCATTTCAATGGGTTACTCATAACTCATGGGCAGTGCATGATCTTTGTGATTTCTGACAGGCACTATCACAGCATGGATGCGTTCAGTCACTATGATCTGCTGGACATCAACACCGGACTGAAGGTCGCTGAGGGTCACAAGGCCAGTTTCTGTCTGGAAGATACGGGCTGTGATCCTGGATTTCACCGCAGATACGCCTGCACCGCACACACACAGGTACACACACACACACACACATCACAGTGTCCCACAATGCACAGCAGCATTATTATAGGTCACTAAAAAACATTTCCACTCAAAAGTTTAATGAAAATTATAATAGAATCTCAATAACACTAGGAGACCAGTGTTATTTTTTATTAGTATTCATATGCTATTAAAGTTTTTATTCATATTTTGGATTAGCTTTTATTGTCATATTTTTAATTTTATAATTTTAAGTTAATGTTATGATATTTTTTGGTCATTTTTATTAATTAGTTTTTTATATTACTATTTAGGTTTTAATTATTTTTATATCAATTTTAGTTTCTATTTATTCCCAGTTAATTAAAGTTCTTTTAAATCTCATATTTACATCTTATTTTATAATTAATTTTATTTTATTTCCATTCCATCAATTAACATTAAATAAATAGTAACACTTTTAGTTTTATTGATAATAACCCTTGATTAAACATTATTGCTGATCATTGAATTATTATTGCTGTATTCTTGCATACATCAATTATTACATTTAGTTGCACCATTTTCATTTCATATTTATATTTTATTTTATTTCAGCTTTATTTAAAAAAAAATAATAATTTCAGTTTAGACAATAATAACCATGGTTGAGATGAATTTGTGCTTGGTTTATTTTTTATTAATAGGAATATTATAGCTAAGGCAACTAACTGTAATACATTTCTGATTTCTAATTTTCATTTAAGTTTTTCTACTCATGTTTTATTTTATTTTAGCTCAATTTCAATTAACAGAAAAAATATTAATTATATTTTTAACAGCAATAAATCTAAAGAAGACAGATTTGTGCTGATCATACTCAGTGTTTTGGTTTCACAGAGATGTTATTGCTGTGTTTTCAGGGTTTGAGTCCAGGCTGCCACGACACATACGCTGCCAACATCGACTGCCAGTGGATCGACATCACAGACGTCCCTCCTGGAAACTACATTCTCAAGGTATGAAATATAAAATGATGTAGAGACAATTTCCAAACGGCATCCTGTTGTTGATGTGCATGTCACTTCCTGTCCAGGTCACAGTCAATCCTGACTTCCTGGTGCCCGAGTCTGACTTCTCCAACAACGTTGTGCGATGTGAGGTCATTTACACCGGCGTTTACATCCAAACCAGAAACTGCGTCTTAACTGGGTGAGGGAATGCATTTTAATTTACTTCATCTCATTAATATTTCACAAATATGAGACCAGAGCAATAATGCCCTTCATTTCTATATTTCCACAGAATGTAAAGCCCTTGGGTCGGAGGTGATTTTTAAAGGCCTATATAATAGGTTTAATTATAGGAATTTAATTCAAAGCTTTTTTTAGTAACTTGAAACACTCTGTATAGTTGTTGGAGTAATATTTATGACTAATGTACTGTATCTATTTTAGATGAGTTTGATTTCTTGCCCTAGTGCAAGCAATTTTAAGTCAAATCAACATGTTTTTGTGGTGTTTGCATTATAATAGAATGTAATTTTACATTTATTTTAAATGAAGAACTATTAATGAATAGATCAGTATTTTAGTGTTTGTATTTATTGCATAGGTTATGAAAAATATAAACATATTTTAAACTAAGATAATATTGAGGGATTATTTTAGCTTTTTGTTAGATGGTGGTGGAGTGGTTTACTCCAGCGCAGATCACTAGTGTAAAATATACACTATTAAAGAGGTTGTTTCGGTTGATGTTTCTGTCTTTAACATCTTGAAATGTTTGTTGCGAGCTTCCCTTGTCTTTGCCTTGATTATAATACTCCTTCCATGAATGCTGGACTTGGATGGATGAGGTGTAAATGCAGAGAATGTAATAGAGAAAATGGATTGGGGTTGTTTTTTCTAAACTCTTTCTTCATTGAATCACGAGTTCATTAAATACAGAATGCGTTCAAATGAGCTCTCTGTTGAGATGTTTAAAAAAGAAAGACGTGTAGATGTGGGACGAAACATTCCCAAGCACCAAAGGAATGAGAGTTGAGATCAAATCGAGCCAAAGATATCAGAGTCTGAGACGTTTTACTGCCTCCTTCGGTATTTACTGCACAGGAGAGGAAAAGTTTAACTGGGTCGAACCGTCTGGATGAAAATCCTCACACTCGATATCTGTCTGATCATGACTTCTGACTTCTAGATTGTATTTAATATTTTATAATGAGCAAAAACTATTTCTTTTTTCAAGCTTTACAAACTCTGAGATTGAAACGGAGAAAACTGCAGACATAAATAGGATAAACTTTCCCTTTTCTGAGTATTTATATGCAGTTCACCTAATATTTAACTTCCTCTAAAGACAAACAGTCGGTGCATGGAGAAAGAAATCCCACAATGCTTTGGGATCCAGTGTTATTTTAGCATTATTTATAGTTTTAATTAACATTTTGACATTAGCTTGATTTATTTTACTATTTTACAAGTTTTAGTCATTTTTAGTTATTTTAGTGATTCGACATAATCTGAAAATGTCCTCACCCACAGGGCATCTGAGATCTAGATGAGTTTGTTTCTTCATCAGGTTTGGAGAAATGTAGCACTGCATCAGTGTCTCATCAATGGATGCTCTGCAGTGAATGGGTGCCGTCAGAATGAGAGTCTGATAAAAACATCACAATAATCCACAGCACTCCAGTCCATCAGTGAACATCTGGAGAAGACAAAAGCAAAGCAAAACCATTATTAAGATATTTTTAACTTCAAACCATTGCTTCCAGCTAAAAATTTGAGTCCATTATAATCTTCCTAGTCTGAATCAGTAGAGAAATCTGCACACCTCCAAACAAATATGTGAGTGGATTTTGATGTGTGAGACGAGGATGTAAAAAATGTTAAAACACAAAGCTTTTGACTTTTGTTAATGCTCAAGACATTAACTGATGGACTGGAGTGCTGTGGATTATTGTGATGTTTTTATCAGACTCTCATTCTGACGGCACCCATTCACTGCAGAGCATCCATTGATGAGACACTGATGCAATGCTACATTTCCTGATGAAGAAACAAACTCATCCTAATCTCGGATGGACTGAGGATGAGTAGATTTGTAGATTTTCAGAACATTTTCATTTTTAGGTGAACCGTTCCATTAAATGGTCTTCTGTATAGCCTACATGTAGTGTGCTGTTGAAGACGGTGTGATTTTGTCGTTCTGCAGACGGTTTGCAGAAGGATCTTGGTCTGTTTACTGACACAGATCTGTGAAGGCCGAGATGTTATTAAATGCTCCAGAACCAATGAATGAATCTCTCTTCTGTCCAGCACTGACCCTCTCACAGATTCAGATTAGAAACATGGACATGTTATCATTTATATTCCACACCCTCCTTTGACGTCACTGTATAGCCTGTTCATGACAGCAAACATTTAAACAGCAGCACACTCATAGAGAGGCTTAACATAAAGAAATACATACACACATATATACAGTATATATATATGTTTTTGAATGTGTCTGGAAGAAGTCCTTTTCCTCTGCTGCTCTCGCTCTGCTCCACTCTAATATTGACTCATGGTTACATTCAGAAATGTTTTTATGATGTTTATAGGACATTAAATGTGAACATGCTCCACATGTTATTTACTGTCTCTCTCAGGTCAATAGACGAGCGTTTGTTGTTGAACAGAGAGCTGTTGAAGATGCTCATTTACTGCAAGCAATCTTTTATTGCCAATTACTGAGAAATGCAACAGATTACAAGTTTGGTGTTGGAACATTTTTCACTCAGAATTTGCTATTACATCTCACAAAAAAAATTATGAGAAATGGCAAGTAACACATTCAATTAAATTTGAAATTTTGAAAGTAGTATTGGAAGTAGTATTTTCTCGTAAAACATACTAAATAATATTTTATTTATAACTTCAAAAAAGTTGCTCTGTGGTTCTTTTAGCAAATAAACCTATTTTTACCAAGAGTCATTTTTCATGGTGTGGGAATCTCATGAAAACAAATCAGAAATCAACACAATTTTTTGTACCATTATGATTTTTTTTAATCTGTTTGTAAAAATTAAGCTAGTTCTAAGTTAACATAATTTATGCAAACATTTTGCTTTTGCTTTATTCGTTTGTTTGTTTGTTTATTTATTTATTTATTGTTGTTAACTTTTCTACAAGCAAAATATAATTTCTTATTTATTTTGTCAAATAATATATATAATACATTTTTTGTATGTATTTCTTTTGTTTTTGATGCAAAATGTTACCTGAACATTAAGAACCCTTGTCTTGGCTATTATCATAAATCATAAAATGTATAAAGTACTTGATGTCACATAGACAAATTACTCAGTGCTGAATATGGATCTGCATTCTATTTTATTGGTCTTATTATAACATAAGAAGTTATGCGGTTTTGAATGACGTATTATGGGTTCTTTAAAACATTGGTGAAACTCAGTAAGGGTGTAAATCCCTGTTAGGTGCTAATTGGAAGTGTGCTCAAGAGCATATGGAGCACGCATGTTCATTGATGAAGGAAAAGCTGTTGTTTCGTGAGCAGTTTGCTCCTCTCAAACATGTCATGTTTGTACAGCTGCGTTCAGAGGATCACAAACACACACAGCCTAATGAAGACATTCCCAGTCACTGCATGCCACAGTGCTAATGGAACTACAGCCTCAATCAACCAATGTCCAGACATTTTATATTAAATAATAAATAAAGGTCTTAAACATGCACACTAGCAACCCGCCAAAACTACACTCAGAACATCTCATCAACCACACAGCAACATGCAAAACACACACACACACACATAAATAAAAATAATCTTACCCACAACCTGGCATCCAACCGGAACACTTTATAATGGTGATATCATGAAGGTAAATTTAGCAAATTTCTAATTTATTCCATGTTTTGTCTACAAACTAACATTCCTCCAAGTTTTATGGTATTTGAAAATGATTTGGAAATTTTATTTCAATCCACACAGCAGCTGGATAAAGGAAATGCCTTAAAACTCTCTAAATTACTTAAACTTTATTGATTAATGCTCCTTAATTTGAATTTAATTTCTGATTTGTTTTTATGTATTTCAGCATTTATTTCGTAAATGTAATTTAATTATTCATTTGCTTGTTTGTTTGTTTCCTCATTTATTTATTTATTTGTGTATGCTGCTTGGATTGATTGTGTTTATGTTTAACAATGATTTTGTTTTTTGTTTCTAATTTGAGGAGATTTAATAAAGAAATAAAAAATAAAATAAAAAGCAAGCCCTTTAAAAATATCATAATTTGTCCTTTTTATGACATGCAATTCAGTTTATGAAATTTCAAATGGTCTCCATGTATATGATTGTCTACACATATTTATTCACTTTTTTTGGGGGTGTGTTCTGATATATATATAATTTATTTTAGTTTATTCTAAATAGATATATAAAAGTATAAACATTTTAAAAATGATAAATAATAATTGTAATTATAACAACAATCTCTCTCTCTCTCTCGCTCTCTCTGTATATATATATATATATATATATATATATATATATATATATATATATATATATATATATATATACTTTCTTTTTTTTTCAGAATTTAATATGTTTAAGAGCTATCAAACTATACAGTTGCTGCAGGTTCACCAATGCTTTTGGCTGAGTCGAGGCGAGACCAAACAGGAAGTAGTTGTGCTGTCTGCTCTTCAGGATGTTTACCTCTTCCTCTTCACACAGGTATGGCCCCAAAAGATGTAGGGTGAGTGAGAATGACATCGGGTGCTCATTCTGAGAAAATATGTGTAAGGGATGGTGTACGTGAGAGAAAACGTGCACGACGTGTGTGACTTTCTGTGTCAGCTTCTTATACGTTTTGGAGAGTAGTTTGCGTTTGCAGATGGAAGTGTGTGAGCAGAGTTGGTCAGAAGCTTGTGTGTGTGAAGGAAACCCAGAAATGCAGTGGTGGTTTCCCTCAGAACCGCTCCGAGACTGTGATTCAGAAATCAGGCCAGTCGAGCATTTCTTCACTCCAAACTTCCTTCAGATATTTGCAGCTGAACCTCTGTGTGTCTGTCTGGAGTCTCAGGATGTTTTCACTGAGAAACGCTGACATGACTACTGATTTAGGACATGAACATACATATACACTACCATTCAAAAGAACAGGCACACTAACAATTACTATAAAATCAAAGTTTAAAAAATATTATCAAATATTTTTTTAAAGACTGGAGCAATGATTCTGAAAATTCAGCTTTGATCAAAGCAATAAATTATATTTTTTGTATTTACTGTATTTTTTTATCAAATAAAAAATTAAGATATACTGTAAATAATTTATTTAATAATTAATCAAATTTCTAATAATGATTACAATTTATTGTATGATGTGTGATTTATAGATGCTAAAATTACATAATCGTCCAAAGCAGCAATAATTAATAAAAGTCCACTTTTGTTATTCTGCATATTATTGTTATGTGTTTTTTTCTACATGTTATCTTAATTATTTTCCATTGTTTTCATTTTAGTTTTAGTATGACATTATAATACCACAGTGGACATTTGAGGCTTAATATAAGCAATACTTTTTATTTTTATTTAAACATATGGTATGGAGTTACTTTAAACAATGCTATAAACATCATTTAATCAATGCAAGTTGTGGCAATCATAATTAATAATAATCGACAATTAGTTTCTTAATTGTGCAACCCTTTATACTCAATATTTGTGTATTTTATGCTTATTACTTTCTAGTCAAATCAAAGTGTAGCTTAGCAACACACAGAAAAGAGAGAGAGATAGAGAGAGAGAGAGAGAGAGAGAGATCATCACATCATTTTCCAGCTTTCTTTCACGTCTCTGTCAGTCTTTGTGTAGCCGCTCGAGACACTTAACACATCTCTGTCATCTAACAGACCTCGTCATCTCCTGCCTTTCATCCCTTCACTCACTTTTTCCTTCTCTTTCATTCTCTTCCATCTATTCATCCATCAGTTTGTTTCTGATTTCATATCAGGTATGATTTGAGAATCAGTCTCAGAAGATTTAAGATGAGTCATTAGTCATACAGTCCTGTACAGTAAAAAAATGATAACTATATGTTAGCACCTACACCAATGCACAATTACCTTCTGTTTATTATAAGTGAGATGATGTTTTATCATCTTGACTTAATCTTGACTTATTTTGAAGGCTTCAGTAATTCATAAGCGCTCACAGGTTTGTATAATTCTTGTTTTCAGAGAAATTAAGTGAGTTTCTGCTTAAAACGAGAACAAATTCCTGCCAATAAGGTATGAAAATCATTTTTCAGAACCATGGTAGATATTATTTCTCATTTTTAATCATAAACTCAATTATTTCTATCAGTTTCTCAAAATAAAAAGGTATTTTTAAACTTAATTCTTACTTCCACAAATAAAGGCCTTAATAAGTCAGTGTTGAAGTCTTGAAGATACTCCCCCTCAAGTTAAACTTGTATGAGTTTCTTTCTTCTGTTCAGGACAAAAACACTACAGAACTCAGTGAGGAACAGAAACTTTTTGGCTATCCACATTCTTCTAAATATCTTCTTTTGTGTTCAACAGAAGACAGAAACTCACACAGGTTTGGAACAATGATGACAAAAGTTTCATTTTTGCATTAACCGCCCCTTTAAATTAATGTTGCATACACTGAAAAAACTGTATATGCTTTAGTCTTGTTTTTGTTGGCAGGACATTTCCTCTAAACCTTTTTTATGGGCTGCTTCTCATCAGCTGTGGACATTTTAAAAAGTTAAATGAAACAAACACACAAGTGATTTTGAATTGCTGCAGCAATTTTTCATATATGCTTGTCTTTATGTATGAGTAGAAGCAATGTGTCCAAGACCCATCAGTGTGGTTTAGTCAGTGGCAAGAATAAAGACTGTGTTTGACTGAGCTTGTGCGCTCAGCTAACCCACAGTCACGAGGAACACAGCCATTAACCTGCTCAACGTTTGTCTTTCAGGAGCCAGACGAGAGAAGAGACGGGTCACTGAATGAGTCACCCACGCTCAATATATGTCCACTCCGCCTGGAGTCCAGCAGACTGAGTTTGACCACAGGAATCAGAGGTTCCTGCGTCATGACAGGACATCAGCCATCAGACGCTTTTAAGTGCTAAAGACCAGTGAACTGTGATTAACAAGATGAATATCTCAAGCACATTATGCTGCTCTAAATCAGTTTTGCATGAAGTCTTAGGAAAATTTATATGATAATGAAAACATTAATCACATTAAAACATGTCCAGGACACATTTTAACCCCATAATCAAAAGTTTTAAGTTTTTTTTTTTTTTTTTTATGCAAGAAAATGAAGCGTTTTTCAGGACAATTAAGCAAGTTTTCCAATTAAATACATAACATTTTGTTATTTTTTATTGTTATTTATTTATACAAATAAAAAGTTTATAAAGTTTTATATATATATGTATATATATATATATATATATATATACAAGAAAATAAATAAGCATAACATGAAAATTTATGATTTTTTTTTTTTTTCGGACAATTAAGCAAGCTTTCCCATTAAATAAACATTTTGTTATTTTTTGCATTTTTAATATATATCAGGAAAAGCATAAATTAAAGACAGCAGATAAATTCTACAATAATCATTAAATACTTCACAAGCTAAATATATTTTTACTATTTAAATATATTACATTACAGTAAGGCAAATTAGATTTTTTCTTTTATACATTACAGTTATGGCCATTTGTGGAGAATTTGTAAAATTTTCACGAAATTCAAAATAAAATATTAAACCAAGTACAAATGAAATAAAAAATTTAAAAAATCATTTTCTTAATTGATTTTGGCATGAAATATGACCAAGCATGTTCTCTTATAGGCTTTCAGGTGCTGAATGACATACAAAGGTGTTTTGATTTTTGTTTTATGATGCATCTCTTAATAATTTTATAAAAAGACATAAGGCATTGACCTCCTGAATAGATGCATGCAGAGAAGTGAAGAAACTCTCAGACAAGATTTAAATAAACAGGGAGATCAATACTGTCCCATATAGATCTCTAAATAATTTTGCAAATATTAGTCTGACTGGAGGAATACTGTCATGTTCAAATGCTGAATGTGAGACACACCATTCATATTTCAAAAATGTTTAGAAAATATAAATCCATTTTATTGAGTTTGTTTATAAGATCAGAACTCAATGAGAATATAATTTAAACACTTCATGTTTTATTTCATGTGAGCTGTACACATTTATAAGACATTCACGTGTCACTGACGTCACCTTTCTGTTGTTCTGTGGTCAGAAGCGCCCTCTATCGGCCACAGAGTGAAAACGACACTACATGATTGCAACAATTTATAAGGATGGCTTATACTGGCTTTAAATACTGATTAAATAATTCCAGTCCACAGCTGCAATAATGCACTTATACATTAATCCAGAAGTAAAAACTCTGTTTCTAAGCTATATACCTCTTTGAAGTGTTTTTGTGAGCTGCCTTTGAGGCAATGTTAATGTTAATTTAGCTTTAGCTTAACATAATCCTAGATCCTTCAGCCTCCCTGAACAAAAATCATTTTAATCTTTGGTCTGAATAACAATAGCAATAATAACAATATTCAGAAAACACTTTCTCTTTTTATGGTCTACCCAGCTAACATGGAAGGTTGTAAACAAACGTTTGACCATTAATATTAAAAAATGTTCAGAGAACATTCAGAAATAACGGTTTCATAACTTAATGGGAACGTTAGCAAAAGTGCTGGTGGGTAATACATTACAAGTAATCGGATTGCTTTTTAAGTAACTAGTAAAGTAACGCATCCTACTTTTAAATTTACAATTAAATATTGGTGTTACTTTTTCAAATAAGGCCTTACAGTTGCCTATACACACACACACACACACACACACACACACATATATATATATATATATATATATATATATATATAACTTGTGGGATTTTTATTATGAAAAAATCTAATTAAGCAAGACCAGCCCAGTTGAAAAAAAGTAACACAAAAGTAACGTAATGCATTACTTACCATTAAAAGTAACTAAGAATGTATTTAGTAGTTTTTTATGGAGTAAGGCATTATTGTAATGCATTACTTCCAAAAGTAACTTTCCCCAACACTGGGTAGCAAAACGTTCTTAGAACATGTTTTTGTTAGCTGGGTAGTGACAGTCTTTCAGATCTACATGAGCACTGGCGATAGTTTGCATACATCTGAGAGCTCAAGGCCCTATTATAAAGTCATACATTTCCAGCCTAAAGCAGCTTATTCCTTGGTTGTGTTCCTTTTAAAGATATCAGGTCACAGGGTAGTTAAGAAGGGCAGCTCCTTCCAAACGGTTCACACAGTGCAGCTTGAGAGAGAGAGAGAGGCCCTGCTGAAATGACCCGAACTGACCCTTAACCAGCTAAACTAGTTCAGTTAACCTAAATAACCAGCAAGTTTTGGGACCTTTCACTATATTACACTAGTCTGCCTTCAAAAAAAACAAAAAGTCAGTTTAACCCACTTGTGCCTGTGACACACCAGCACTGTGTCCATCTAAACCAGTTAAAGTCTCATGAAATGGTTTGATGAGCTCACTTTTCTTTCCTGTGTTGACGTATTTCCTATTGAAACAGGAAGTTGGGGCGGGACATAAGGAAAGAATGGTGCCTTTTTAAAATACCCATTAGTCTTTAGTTTATGTCACAACCACCCAAAGCTAGTCTGCACTGAGTTGACAAAAGAACTTTCTAAATAAATTCCAGTCACTTCTTACTAACGTTTTGAACAAAGAAAATAATATGAACAATTTTGTTTATTTTCATATTAAATATCTCAAAATGACATTTATCATTTAGCATTTATCGTTTAGCAGTATTAAATTATATATATATATTTTTTTGACATTGCTTTGCAGTTGCTAAGGTGCTGTGAGTAGCTTTTTAGAATGTTGCTGTGCAGTTGCCAAGGTGTCATTATACAGTTGCTAAGGTGTTATATTGTGTCTGGCTTTTTAGAATGTTGCCGTGCAGTTGTCAAGGTGTTGTCATGCAGTTGCTAAGGTGTAATGTTGTGTTTTTTTTTAGAATGTTGCTATGCAGTTGCTACGGACCGGAATTGAGAACCACTGGTCTAGTCTATGCATAGTCCATATTTTTGGACTGGTTTTCTAGAGGGAAGGGTCATGCATTTTAAATGCATATATTTGCAAAAAAAAGAAAAAATTCTGATGCCATGGTCACACACCCGGCGCAATGCGACGCAAGGCAGTGCAAGTGTGTTTGCTAGTTTCAGTCCAGCGCCACATCGTTTAATTAGCAAATGCATTTGCACTCATTTTTGCGCCCATGGGCATGCTCTAAAAAAGAGCATGTGTTCAGGCACATTGCTATTTTAAGGAGCTGAAAATAGACGCCTCCATAGACCAACTCAAACCTGGTCTAAAGTCTGGCTCAATTGTTTTTTCTTTGTTATATATATGTTATATTCTGTGTTATATATGTATATATAAATGCACGTCACAATGGATAGTCATGGCATGAGCGCAACTGGCTCTTAAAGGCAATGGAGATGAGACTCTGATTGGTTTATTGCACGTTACCATATTTACTTTCTTAAAACACGGTCCTGTTTGTTTAAAATTCCTTGATGCACATTATTCTTATTTTTTTTAAAAAAAGCTTTTTTCATAATCTTTCTTTAACAACTTGCTCCGCCTTTAAAACTAATTTCCTTTTCAGCTGACATCACAAATCCCTCTTGCTTTTTGACCCAGCCCCTCCAACCACATGAAGTAAGAAAATTTGAGCTGGGAATGCCATTTCATGGTGACTTTAAGTTGGTCCAAACTAGCTTTTTTACAGCAGGGGTGTGAGAGAGAAAGAGCTAGGGGTTTGAGATGTTTCTGGAGTCTTCCATGGGAAATATAGTCACTGCCCCGCGGCCTCCGTCCTCCGGTGTGAGTCAGCCGGGTTGTGTGGCATCAGTCCCTGTGTAATAAAAATACTTTCATTACATAGTGCACTCTCACGTCTCGCCCATCATAGACAGGGTCACAAGCCATCTTCATTAAACAAATGTCCCTTTCAAAGCGTGTTGATCGATACTATAAGCAAGCGCTGGAGCAGAGCCCAGAACAGAGAAAAGAAAAGCCACCGACAAACATTTTAAAGACCTAATCAGCAATAATTACAGAAGATGAGCATGACGATATGACGCTAGGTGCTTCTCTACCTCTGACTTGTCCTTGGCATATCTGTTGCTTTTACAAACCTGACTGTCCCGCATTAATGTGGAAAACATAATTTAGCCTCCAGTGTTCTAATGCCAAGATTGTTCTGGCTTATCAGGGTGATTGATTATTACTCTAATTTATACGTTCAGCTTGGCTCAGTGTTGAGGAGAGTAGATCTGATTGGACATGAGTTTCCTAATGCAGCAGTGTGCTGTCTAGATATCAGGCTGTTGATTTGAAACACTTTTATTAGCTGAAGCAACAGAGAAGACTGACTGTATGCACTCTGGTTTGGACAACACAGCTAGACAACTATTCAGTTAAAAGAATGATAAAGTACTGACAAAAAAAAAAAAATGGAATCACTGTCCATTACTGTTCCTTCTTGTCATGGTTTTTGTGTTTGTTTGTTAATCCGAATGATTTATAACATCTTTATTTTTAATCAAATATAAATAAAAAATATTTTATTATGTCTGTCCTGTCTAATTTGTAATTATTTCTCTAGCCATCTGAACAGAGAATTGTTTTTCCACCATGATTGATTGTGATAAGGAACCACATAGCTTTTTTTGTGTCCCTCCCCCAAAGGAAATATGGATTATTTATTTATTTATTTTAAAAACTTTTTACAAAACAATATTATATAGGTGCAGTTCCACACATCACAGATGGGAAACCATGCAAGACAATGACGGAAAGCATGTCCACCGTTAGAACCTGTTATCATTGGTGTTCCACCCTGTTATGCTCCTTTCCACCCTGTTAGACAAGTCATTTTAAATAATAATTTGACTGCATCGTTAAATGTTTGGCATACTTTTGTCTTCTTTTGTGAGGTGAGGAGCACTAACAACATATATATGTTTTTGAGCAAAATTTTTTATTATTTACAACGCTAGTGCCTGTTCTTAATAATTAAGACATATTCTATTCATCAATAATTGTTTTGTTATTGTTTTTTTTTTTATAAAAATAATAATTAGATGGCATAAGGAACACATACTATCCAAGAAAAGCTCATTATTGTTTGACATTTACATTATTAACATGTTTTGATAAATATCTATATGTCCCTAACAGGGTGGAATATTTTCATGGCCGGTGTCTGAACAATCTACCCGTAATTATTATTTTTTGAGTCCTCGAGCTTGACCAATATGCATTCCTAATAGTTAAACATGTCTCTATTTTGGTAGAATGCAAAATACATAAAAATCATGTAACTTTTTTTCCAACACTTCTGAAGCCAAAATGTTACTGCATTCCAGGAATGACCCTTAACCAATAACACATGTTTCTTTTGAGTTTAAAAATACATTGGCCAATCAGATGCGTCTAAATTAGTGAGCGCTGAAAAAGAGTGTTGAGTGTGCTCGTTCACTGAATTTTTCATAGTCTTGATAAACCACGGAATGCAAATATCCTATTTAAAAAAAGAGATTCATTAAGCAGTTTCAGTGATTATAACGTCAGTTCTCCATAATTTGTATATATATTTTTTAAATGTTGTTATGCTGTTGCTAAGATAAATCGAAATCATCAACAGATTACAAGTGTAGAGAGCTAAATCTAAAACTAGGACTAAGATGTTTTGTGTTCGAATCACTGAAATCACATTTATCTGAATCGCATACAGAGTTCACTTTACACAGGTAAGACATAAAATAATCTACATATTTCACTCGAAACTATTTTTGATTAATATTCAGTTTTATTTGAGAAACAGCGATGTGTCTCATCTGTGATCGAATCATAACGCCAGATGTAAACAAGGCCTCTGGTCATGATTTAGCATTTTTAGCATATTTTAACATCTTTTATTTTCCATTATGGTTTCTAGTGTTCTGGATCGTTGCTGTGTGGTTGCTAGGGTGTTATATTTTTAAGCAAATTAAAATATATAGGGTTCAGCATGAATCCCTACTAAACAATTAATTAATTTTTGGCATTTTTCTGTAAGGTTCTTAAATCAGCTTCTAAATATACATTTTTTAAGTAAACTACATGTCACAGGAAAGATAAATCACATTCATAAGATCCATTAATTTCTTGGTTGTTTCTCTTATGATTGTATTTTTTTCTAATATTGGATTCTGGCAAATAATGAAGTTGGGTCAAACAATATAAAAATCTATTTTTATTTGTTTTATTATTATTATTATTATTATTATTTTAGTTAATGTCTGGTTCAAGGTTGAAAATAAGTCATCTTTACACAATTATTAAAAATGTCATTGTTATACATCTTTCAACCTGACTGCTGTACCATTGTTTATTTTTTTATTTATATTGTACTCTGGACTATTATTGTGGTGCAGCCATTTTCTTATAATCCCGCCCCTAAACAGCACATAAAACACACAAACAAACATGTCATTCAGACGTTTTCTTCTTGACTAAGGAGGCGTTTAATTGGTAGCCAGAATAAGCTTCAATGTGAGCAGACTTCATGCCGTCATACTGTATGATTGCTCCATCCCTCATTTGTCCAAATTGTCTGCCACCCCAAAAAGTTCAAGCCACAGTCTTAGCGCTCACAGACAGATGTAATTATCCACCTAACCAAAAGTAAAACTGTCTTCTTCACATTTATATTTTATGTTTGTTCTCAAAATAGCTTTTGCTTGAACAATATATTAAAGCTGATGTAACTATTATTGAAATTTAATGTCTCTGGTCCAGTTTACAAAATAAAATTTATTTGAGTAATACACAATAGGTCATCATACTTGTGTTCAGTGCAGTCTTAAAGGTGTTTTCAAATCCCTAAAGTGACTTAATAGAGCTTTCAGGAAGGTTTAAGTATCAACTTTGTCTCACATTTCTCGTAAAATTCCTTAGAAAAAAATAGACAGCATTGAGTGAATAGTCGCCTAAAGTAAGAGTACAGTATATACTGTAGAGCTATAAAAGTGACGAGAATTTATGATTTTCTTAAGAGAAACATACAGTATGAGAAACAGGAGACTTAAAGGGATAGTTTAACCAAAAATGAAAATTCTGTAATTTTCCTGCCCAAAAAATATGTTTTAAATTCTAAGGTGTTTTTTGTCAATGAACTGAAAGTAAATGAAGTCCAATGTTATTTGGACCCAAATTTTCTTCAAAATCATCTTAAATCGTCTTGTTCCACAGAATAAAGAAAGCCAGTCAGGTCTGGAATGACGGTGGGTGTTCTCTGTAAACACATGTCTAGGAAAGCATCCACTGTGTTTGGGTGACCCTGTCTGTTATGTACCTACTTCCTAGTTTGTGTTGAGCCCAGCTGTTGTTGCCCTCCCAGCTAGTGGGTGGCCGTCATTGTAAACGATGTCTGAAAATGCCTGTTTATTTGACCGTCACAAATATTGTACGAGCTTGCCTCATTTGGTCAGGCCTTAAGCCAAGTGGTTTCTAATGAAAACCAGACGGAAGGGCCGACCTGAAAACTATAAAATAAAAAACGGTGCAGAGATGCATACCCTCCACTAGAGGACAATGACCCTCTACTGCCAAACCGTAACTACTGCTTTTACATCCCGGCAGGCAGAAATCAGTTCCCTTTTGTTCTCGACCGCGCACACAAAGATCACATCTGCCATTTTAACTTTAACCCCAGAGGAATGCTGAATACGTCAGGGAATAGTCTCGAATTTAAGCTCTCCCAGCTAAATGGTTTACTAGTATTAAAGCTCAATGTGAGCATGCTCCAGACATCAAAAAGTTGTCTTCTTGTTGTGTGCTGTTGCATCATTGATTAGAAATATGATTTTCACCTGATAAAATGGTGAAAAAATTACTTAGACTTACACTGAAGGACCGAAGTAAGAAATGCATATTTCCAACCTAAGCTTGACTGGAAAAGCATGCCTGCAAAATGGATTTATTATGAAGCTTTTCGCTTATTTCGTGACACATTCAAAGTGAAATGTCCAGTGGGTGGTGTATTGGAGTATTGTTTGTTGTATGTAAATGAAGTTTCCGGCGAGGGATGCTAGGTCAATGTTGTATCGTATTCAAAAATAACTAAATCCTAAATCCTAACCAATAGATTTAACAAAAGCAAACGCGTGATTAAAATGCATTTGCTTGCATTTTAGCTTGTCTTTACAAGTCTTTAAACTGTTTCTTGTGACTCGTACCAGAGCACTTCACATCCCAAGTGCAATATTGTACCTGGTGAGCTATGAAAAAAAGATATACATATAAAGCAGATTTTATTGATGCAAACATCAAAACATATTTGTTTACAAACCATGCCACATGTCAAAAGTGTTTGAGTTGAGAAACTGCACAAAAATAAGTCTGTATTAATTAAAAATCTGCACCTGTAATTGATAATTTATGCAAAAATGCTTAAATGTTGTTAGTGTTTTATTGCCACTATTGTTAAATATCAGATGGAAACTAGGTATCGTTTTTCCAGTGAGCCTAAGTTGCATATTTAGGGATGATGATGATAATATCTCAGAGACTTGTAGGTGGGCAGATTTAAACCTGTAACCATCCACACAGAAAACACCCTAGCAACCACAAAACAATGCCCTGGCAACTGCTGGTTTTGCATAGGCAAGCATTTGACAAGTTTTCTTAAGGACATCTTTAAATCTAGATAATGAATTGATGGACATCATAATATTATCTGCATTTAGTCTACAGTAAGATGATTTTCCAAGAAATCCCAGCCTTGAATTATGCGTGTTTAAACTTTTAACGTGCCTCAACAACAACCAAAGAAGACCCGATATAATCAACCATGGATAGAAGTTTCATTTATAGAATGTTTATCAAACGTTCCTGGTTGTATCCTAAATTCCTGTGTGATAAAGCAACGCAGAGCTGTACAGTTGTCCCAAAGTCATGTACGGCCTCAGATCTGAGATAATGTGGGATCAGGTTTTGAATCGCAACACCATTCCTCTGGCTGCAGGGCCAACAACAAAGCTCGCCGTAATCTGAGGAAACAAGTTCAGTGTACTGACACTCTGTTAGCCTGTGGAACAGATGGAAGACATCTTTCATGACGCATAGTTAGCCTTGTTAACACTGAGTCATTGTGTAGACTGTCTTCATCACTAATGGCCCAGTCTCTATTCTAAGGAAATGATTCAATGGCGAAAGACCCCACCACGCTTTTCTTTTCTGGGAAATAATATCTAAGAAAAAACATATGGTTATAATGTCTGTTGTACTAGAGAGTGAGTTTTTTTCCTGAAAGGCACATGGATGTGGCACATGTTTCAGCACTTTTGGGAAATACACCCATTGGAAGTTACTCTTTTAGGAATAATAAAGAATAGGAGTTTGAAATGAATTAGATAATTGTTGACAACATGTATAAAATTAGTAGGGGATAATCTACATCCAGCCGGTTGTTATTGCAGAACAATCCCCGACAGGATGATCAGGACCTCGACGCAAAGCACGTCTGTTGAAAAATTTGGGGTCAGTACAATTATTTGTAAAGAAACGAATACTTTTATTCAGCGTTGATTCATTGAATTGATCAAGAGTGACAGTAAAGGTATTCATAATGTCACAAAATATAAAAATCCCCAAAAATACTCTGGGGATGGAGCACTATTGTTTCCAACATGGATAATAATCGGAAATGTTTCTCGATCAGCAAATAAGCATATTAAATTTAATTTCTGAAGGATCATGTTACAGTTTACAATTAAGACTGGAGTAATGATGCTGAAAATTCAGCTTTGCATCACAAATAAAATACATTTTACAATTTATTCAAATAGAAAGCTGTTATTTTAAATTGTAATAATATTTCTAAATGTAGCTGTCTTTAGTGTTCTTGTAATCAATGCAGCCTTGATGAGCACAAGAGACTTCCTTTAAAAGTGTAAAAGTCTTCCCCCAAACTTTTGAACAGTAGTGTAAAAAATCCTGATAATTTGAGATTAGAAGTGCAGATGCACACATGCATGAACATAAACACAGCGAGCACATGCTGACCATTTATCTAAGAAATGTGTAGTGTCCACTTACCCCAAGTTTTGTCACCAAGATACATTTGGACGAGTTACTTGGTAATCGGTTGAGCATGTGTTCAATGTATCTGTGAGTATATGCGTGTGTTTTCTTCTTTGCTGATGATTGGGTTTCTGTGATAGCGAGTTTTGTGTCCTTACACTATGGTGGAGGAGAGCATCTTATGTTTTCCAGGATAGGGAGGGGTCCTCATCTTCACCTGTCCGTTCTGAGGGTAAGGTGGAAGCCTGTGGGTTTTATTTGAGTTAGTGCACACTTCTGGAGCTACAGTGGGTCTGTGGTTTTCCAATAGGCCTTTCCTTGCTGTTTGATGCAGTAGGCAGTTTCCATTTGCCATCCTTTGAGTCCTTTGAGTCTCTGAGCTCTGTTTCCCAACTCGTTTGCCTTTATCCTCAACAGTAACGGATCGTAGCTCAGGAGGGGACGGGCTTATGCGGTTTCTCATTGGCGATGGACTGTTAATGTGAACTAAATCCAAAGTGACAGGGCTGTGTTCAAGTGAGGAATTGGAAGTTGACATGCCCTCCTCGCCGTTTGAATTGTGAATCAATGCAACAACACCAGTTCGACTGCTTTTGGTGTTATCTTGGGAGAGTCCATTGGATAGACTTGGTTGGTCTTCACCAAGGTCAATGTTGGACGTTAGAATGTCGATCTTTTGGACAACCTTCACAGACAGAAAAAAAAAAAATTCTGTTATTATTTACACATCTTCATGTCATTATAGACTTTCAGTTATTTATTTTGCAGAACATTAAAAGAACACTTTTTTGCATACCAGAAGTTGTCAACTCCAAAAAGTCATGCACTCATTTTTATAAACATAACTCTTTCTTTCTGCCTCTGCATTCACATTACCATTCCCATATCCAAACGTGATGCATTCAGATGTGTCACACCATATTTGTCACCAATGATTTTTGTAATTGAGTTAACTTGAAACTAAATGAAACTTGAGTTAACTGAAACTAAATGAAGCATTTTTGTAAACTGAAATAAAATAAATCTAATATAACTGGAAAAACTGAAACTAAACTAAGGTATGTTTAATGCTTCCAGCCATAAAATCATTTTAGTTTTCTGTGCACTGTATTATTATAATATTTAAAACCTTAAGAAACCCTGTTATTTTGTTATTTAAACATTAAAGAAGATTTTCAGCAAGTAACGAGTATGATTTGAATGAATTGTATGAAAAACCAGCATGAATATATCCAAAGCTGTCTGATAATAATTAATCATAGTCCCGCCCCTAAACTCACACCATTGACCGAGTCAGAAGTTGACATGTCAAACATCACCTTAAGAAGTCAAACTGCTAATAACTGACCAGTAGTGACTCTAAACATTATGCTAAAACACCAGAAACTATTTAAACACTGAAAGATTTGTTCTAAACATCCTCACAGGTTATCATCAGGTTATATAGCATACAAATAACTTTTTCCTGACTGTGATGCATTAATCTACTGCCTTTATTTCCTGCTGCAGTCATTTACGTCTAGTGGGAGTCTTGATGCCTCCATTGAAACGTATCTAAATAATTCAATTAATGTCTTACGTCCTGCACAGTCCATTATTGCTAATGTCAGTCTGCACATATTGAGCTATCTTTAGGTATTGATTTTAAGATTCAGTTTTCTTTTAACAAGCCTTTGTGATGGATTTAAGGACCGGCCCCTTCCCTTCCAGAAAATACATTATTCCTCTTCACAATAAAGCTTCCAATGGAATATTTCCAGCTCTGAATATAATTGTCAGTGCATTTCTGGCAGATGTGTATTTTGGGTTCTGAAGGCTTTCAGACGATGTTTTCAAAATAGATACATCGCAAGATGTTTGCTAAGAACACAGATATTATATTTCCACTGGCTAAGCAGAATGAAGTTTTGATCTCATCCAGTCTCTGTGCTTATTAAAATCCCATCTCAAATATGCTGAACCCAAAATCAGTGACAAATCTCATTATATGAATGTTTACTATATATGAATGCATGAAGAAAACTGTCTAGCATTTCATTTGGCCATTTGTCGTTCCAAACCAGTGTGACTTTTGTGAAACACAAGATATTCTGTGAAATGTCAATTTTTTTTACATATATTATGTAAGTTAGTGGGGTCCAGTTTTGTTTAGATACCAGCGTACTTCATGTCTTCTTTTATACTTTTTATTTATTGAATGAAATATTCCTTTAAAAAAAAAAATCAATAGCGTTATTCTTCTCCATGCATTCATTTATAAATATTGACAAGTTTCAGTGTTGGGTGAACTATGCTTTTAAGAAAAGTAATCACATTTCTAAGTATTTTTCATGCATTCATGAGTAAATTACTGAATTTATTTTTTTTTTTTTTGTGAACTATTCCTTTTTATTCCTTAAATAAAATGTATGTGCTTTTCTCATACGTTCATGACTAAATGGTGACCATATTTTCATTTTTAGTTAAACTATCCCTTAATAATAAAATAATAACATTTCTGAATTTTCTTTCTGCATTGGTGAGTAAATTGTGACACAATTACATTTTCTGGCTAGATGATCCCTTCATGCAGTAATGTGTAAAAGATGAAGAATTCTTGGGTGCACTATCCCTTTAAGAAAACACTGTCAAATGTCTGTGCTTTTCCTAATGCATTCATAAATAAGGACAGAATTATAACAGACTAGCCTACCTTTAAAACTTTCAAGACCTAAGTTTTGATCTTTCATTAAACAATCAACATCACTCTCTCTATTTATTATTCTATCCTCACCTCTTTCATCTCCAACTGGACCTGTTTGAGACCACCCAGCACTTCCTCGAGCTCCGTGACCACTTGTTTGATCTGTTCCCGTACTGTTCCCTGGCTCGTCCTTTGCTTGCCATGTTTCTCGAGACCTGCATTCCCCCGAGACGTCCTTACTTCCCGCTCCGGTCCGTTCACCTGCAGCCCGTTCCCGAGTGCCCTGGAGCATCCCAACTTGCTGGGGGGCACCTCAGTTGGGAAAAAAGCCACCTGTCCAGAGTTCGGCCCATTACGGTGTGATTGTCCACCAGTCTCGGATCGTTCCTTGTGATGCCGGAACGACACTCGTCTCCTCTCACAATATCCGTTGTATTCAGACTGATGAATGTTATCCCGTTCCTGGATGTAGGATGAGTGACACCGGTGATGTCTGACCTTCAAAACATGGTCACCGTTGAAGGGATGCAACAGCTCTGGGTAATACCACCGCTGGATGCATCCACACTCCCGCCGAATGCATGGCGAGTCCCACCTGTAGCACGGATTCCGGATCTCCTCGGTGTAAACCTGCCGCGCCGGGAATGATCCAGTCCTCTCCGCTTGCTCCATCCCCAACTCCTTCGGGAACGGGGCTACGCTGGACTCCATACGCAGCCATGATCCGTCTGCGGGGCCCGGCGTGCGTCGCAAGCAAAGTTTGCAGTAAGGCGTTGGGAATCTCAAATTCTCCGAGTGCATTCCAGTCTGAAAGGCGACTTAGAAAACAACTGGTTCTCTCTCCACCCAGGCCATCCACAGCGTCTGTTTTTCTCATCTGCGTCTCCTCTCGTTCACTGCGTTTTACTCTCTCTCTCTCTCTCTCCCTCTCTAACTTTTCGCTCACCTCCCCCTTCCTTCCTTCCGTCCTTCCTTCCTCCTTTTTCTAACTTATTCTTGTTTTCCCACTTTTCCCTCTTGTTGCGATTTCTCCAACGGTGGGCCTCTTTTCTTTCCCTCCCTCTTTTCCTTCCTCCAACACTGAAGTCTTACTTCAGCGTTTCACCTCCCCACTGCGTAAGAATTCCCAAACTCCAAACACTTCCTTCCTACACCTTCCCTGTCTCTCTCTCCCGGGGTTGGGGCTCGTAAAGCGTTGACAGACGCAGCGGCTCCTGATCTCTCCCTCAGATCTTACCACTCAGCAATTAAACACAGCCGGGATTCCACGCCGCCTGAGACGAAGTGGAGAGAGAGACTGGAGGAGGTGGGGTTTCAGACGTTGATGAAGCAGACAGGATCTAACATGAGCCAGAAACCGAGAGAGAGAGAGAGAGACGCTCGGCCCCAGAAAAGGGGGTTTTCAGCATAACTCGATTCCCACAAGCCCATGTGAGTCAGAAGACTGAATGCGCTTTCGCCGTCCTGTTTGTTTATGTAAGTCAGCTGAGATACTGGCACTGTTAGTCATGATTCACATCTTGTGACACGTTTAATGAAAAACACACCGCACACTGTTTATAGAGTGCTCACATATTGCTAAATTATCCTCGTTTATTTGGAAGTAAACACTTTCGGTTTTAATTCTTCCTCTGAAGTTCCCACTGGAAACAGGAACGGCAAATGACACCTCCTTTATAATGGTCATTCCCACAGGCAGTTACTGAGAGAAAACAGACTTTGTTCAACGTCTCCTGCTTCTCAGATGTTTCTCCTGAGAGAAAAAGCCCAGTGATTTCACATGTGTCTCCTCTAGAGGTTTAAGAGAGATCTCAAGAAATGTCTCAAACTATGCTCAGATGCACACAACCAAATGCATTGATATAAAATATGCCTATTTATCATTTATTTAATTTCAGATAGATTATTTTTTATAATTTTTTTATTTCTTAATTTCAACCTGATATACTAAAAAAAAAAAAACTCAAGATATGGAATAACCATTTAAATAAAACCAATAATCCCTGTGAAGTTGTGGATTATAGTGAATTTACTACTAGCTGTTATAAATTCACTGTAAATCACAGCTACATGGGGCTTATTGCTTTATAATATAATTTAAGTGTAAATTATAAGTGGTGTTTCCTATGTCAAGAATCATTATTACTTTTGTTCATATTTAAGGTTAGTGATCTGTAAAAAGCCATAATAAGTATTAAACATCAGTTACTCGTCCAAATGATGGCACATGCCTCCTATTGGAATTTAATCGTTTTTTTTTTTTTTTTTTTTTTACAAAACTTACACTGTAAATCAAAACTAAAGCTATCGTAAAATCTGTTGTAGGATATCAGAATGCATTTTGAAAGCAGTTCTGTCACCTCCAAATGATTTATTTCAACTTTCCAGTAGCAGGACATATTTCCTATACAGTACAACAGATCTGATAAAGGTACAACATCCGATAGGAATCGAAGATGAAAAAAATCCTCCAGGCAGCAGGATCTCATTTGATCCCATTACGATCATTTTAAATGGTGTCCGAGGAGGAATTCTGATGGGAATCCTGTGCACATTGCTTTAAGAGCCCTGTAGGGTGCTTGTAGAAACACATATCGGACCTGACAGGTGTGTGTGTGTGTGTGTCTGTGTGTGTGTGTGTTGGGCAGCTTAAAGTAATATCATGTTGGTAAAATTTCCAAATATATACCTAAAAGAATGGCAAAACCTGAAAAAAAAAATATTATAAAAAGACTACAAATAACATCTTAAACAAACAGTCCACCCAAAAGTTAATGATTTTTTCATTTTTTTTTTTTGGTTAATAGTATTATTATTATTTTTTTAATGTAATTACTTTCTTAATTAAATTCTTTTTTTTTTAAATATATAGTTTTTATTCATTTTAATTTCAGTTATTTTAGCACATCAAGTGAAACTACATAAAATAAAATAAAATAACATTTTGGATATTTTATTTCAGTTAACATATAATTTATTGCTTTATAAGTAGTTATAAAGTACTTTTTAGTAAACTATAATAAAATAAATGTTAAACTTTTTATTATTAAACAACATTTTACTGATGTTGTTTTGGAGAAAATACATTTTTCTTTTGGATTTGGTTAACTAGTTCTAGTTATTATAGTTATTTAATAGTTAGTTCTAGTTATAATATAATATATAAAAGAAATGGTTTTAGAATTTGTTCAAGTTAATTATAATAAACTAAATATTATATTTATTTCTTCAATTAAATATAACATTTTGCGAACATTGGTTTGGAGACAGTATGTTTTTCTAGAATTAGTTTACTGTAATAACCCTGTGTCATAATTCACCCTCATTTGTTTTTTGTTTTTTTTAAATAATTCTTCATAATGTTCTTTATCTGTACTATAAGGTATAGTTGCATGTCAAGGGTGTAAAGATACCATTACAGTTTCAGAGTCATCAGAAGTCACAAACTCAAATTGAAGCTCAATATTTATCATATTGTCATCAAACGTCATTGGTTTTTATTCTTTTTGAAGCATCACCATCCGCTCTCTCTGTCTGCTAAAGTTCATATAAACCACATGCGAGTTTTCATGGAAACTAAAGTGAACTTTTATTAATAAGGTTGTGTGTCTGTTTGTGTTTGGAAAGCAACGGCGTGTGCATTTTGTGTCTAAGTCTAAAAGGTTTCCCTGAAGGCTTTTCTTGCGTCTTGTAGCTTTGCATCTTCTGCATGACTGAACTATAATCAAACTCTAATCCAAAAATCTGCTTTTTCCTGTCATATTTCCTTTCTAGCTCAAATAAAAGCATGTCCCAACACAAGAGAGCATGCATAATTTATGTATGGTTACGGCAAACGTGGCCATTTGTTTCACCTTGAGGTCTGAATCAGAACGAGTCAGAGGCTTTTGTCAGACTCTCTTCACGTACTCAGAATAAGATCTGCATACGTGGCTATTTTTGATCTGCCATTATGATTTCTTGAGTGTTACTGTGTTATTTTCACAGAATTATGTTCCTATGGAAACCATCTTTTGGGTAAAATAATAAGATATGAGTGTAGTTATGGCATGTCAATATTTTTCTCTGTTCGTTTCTGTTCTAAGAGAAAAGATGTGTATGTGTGTGCGTGTTTATATGTGTGTGTGTATACAGTATATGGCCATATAGATATATAATATTAATTTCATATTATTCATAATTATGTGATTTTAGATTCTTTCATTTCCATTGCATCTGATCCAGAGCACACAAACATCACTAAATGTTTGAATAAAACCAGTGGAGACGGAAAAAATAAAGAGAGAGAATTCACTGAAGCAAATGAAATGACAAAAACACTGTAATGCACTGTGAGCGTTAACCCTTTATGAGACGCATAATGTTCTGAAAATGAGTATCTTTACCCATTATTCTATTCTTTATCCTCAAGAAAAATTGCTTCTGTATTCCTCATTTAAAAGTCACATCTGCTAAATGAATACATTTTATGTTTTTCAGTCTCACATATTTTTAGACTATTAAAATATATATATATATATATATGGCGTATTTTTAGACTATAAAATATATATATATATATATATATATATAAAATGGCGTACCAATATATTACTTAATGTAATTAAATTCATGTTTTTTTAATTGAAACATGACAAATTGAGTAATTAATTTTCATTTCCTCATTAAATTGTGTAGTATATCCTAGTTTTTTTTCTCCTTCAATTTAATGGAACATGTTATTTTGAAGTATAAAACCTTGTGCATAAATACTTTTATTTATTTATTTAAAACTTTAATTAAAGCCTGTATAATATGCATTATACAAGTATTTTAATACATGAATTATGCCCTGTAATGCACCTAATGCTCTGCACATTAAAACACACAACCAATTTCAAATCTAAAAGTTTATTTTCACGTATTATAATGCGTTTCAGTTGAAAAATCTATAATGCATTACAACATAAATTGTGAATATTTTTATAATGCATTATACATAAATATCCAGCTAAAGTTTGTGAAATACTGTATCCATTATGTTTATTTAATTATAGTTAAAATGCAAAATGATTTATTTCAGGGATAATAATGGGTAAACCATATGTTAGTATTCAGTTTTGGACACAGGAGTTGAGTTAAAGTGAGAATAGAGTTTGTGTCAGATGGATTCGCTTTGTTTGGTGTGACATGAGACTCTATGCTTTTAAATATAGAACTGACCTGTCTCACTCAATTCATCATTAGAGAGACAGACTTAATCTAGATCAGCGTCTGATGGGATGATTCTTTGATGAAGCTGCTGAAATACTGGAAGTGACTGTAAGAGGAGCAGGACGTCCAAAGATTGTCATGAAAATAGCATTTATTATTTGATCTGAAATAGACTTGTCTGAAATAGAGACCAAAAATTAGTCTGATTTAACCCCAAAAAAACTCACCTGATGCTTTCGGACCTTACATTATTTTCAAACATCATTTTCATTATGCGATTTATAACAGCCCCAACAAGGCCATAGAATATAAATGTACAGATATTGTTTTATTTAGTTTGAAAATAAAATTAAAGCAAAAGTTCTAATATCTAATAAGAAATATGTGTTAGATTTGTCTATATTTTAAATATTTTCCCTATAATTTTTCACATTTTTCTTTTCTTTTTAGTTTTGATGTCTTTTAATTTAAATTTAAATATTTTATAAAATTTCTTAAATAATAAAAAATAATTTTATTTTGCTTTTTTATTGTTGTATTTAACTTTTTTGGCATTTTATTTTCTGGATTTTATTCTTAAATTTTGCTTTATTTTATTTTTGCATTAAAAAAAAACTATTTTAATTTTATTTTTGTTATGTATTTCATTTTGGTATTTTAAGTGGAATTCAGGATGTCTAGACTTTTGACTGACTTAAGTCAAATGTTATTTCATTTTCATTTTATAAAGAAATATTAAGTATAACAATGTCAGTGAATTCATCTTTGTTTATCTTTTTTGGCATGTAGTTTCCTATTCTTTAACGTTGTACTGTCTAGCGAGGGTCTTTCCATTGTTTTAAATGAATTCGTCTGTGTATTTGGTTTTGACAGGAGGCCGTTTCAAGAATAACTGCAGTAAACACAATCTGATGATGGAGCTCCACTGAACATCCTGAATGCCTGTTTTTTGCTCGGATGCATTAACTGTAAGCCTCCGGCAAATAAACACCATAAAGTTCACGTCCGAATGCAGACAAAAGACACACATTGCCATGGAAACAAATAAAAAGTGTTGTTTCTGGTTGAAATGACACATGACCTGAGTGATTTGAGTCCAGCTGATGGTTTAACTCGGTGTCATCAGAAGAACCAGTTCAGCACGGACTGCTCTGACTGAATGAGATGAGAAATGAAAGCAAACAACATAAGAGCTTCTGCTGCCTTTTCTGGCTGACTGAGCACATCCATCACACCAGGTTCAGCAGTCAACACTTCTGTCTGTTATTACTGCTCTCTGGAAATCTCCAATCTGAGAATAAATCCAATGTACGAGCAAATGCTAGTGTTGGTCTCTCCCTACTGGACAAACAACATACTGCACACAATCATTTTCAACTGTTAGAGGAAGATGAAGATCTCATATTGGAATAAAACTTAGATTTTTATTTCATCTCTGCACATTTTTATTGTTTCAGGCTCACTAAAGCTGCATTTATTTGATCAAAAATACTGTGAAATATTATTAGCAATATATTTGTACATTTTCCCTCATGCATTACCACTGAAATGCTTGTTAGTTAAATCTGACTTTATTTTTGTTCTTTTAAAGATATTGGTTTTAATCTAAATGCTTCTGCTCGGTTTATTCCTGCAACCTGCTTTATTAGGCTTTACAAATATGTTATCGACATTAAAATAGCATGGAGCAATGTACTTGAGATTGTGACCTTCACTAAACTGAATACAGACAAATAATTTGAAATAAAATGCTGGTTGTGAGATATGCATTGTGATTAAAATGCACATATTGTGATTCTTCTTATTCCACTCATGCATTTATTTGGGTGTTACTGTATACTTGTGAGTATTTGGTGTACTATCCCAAATTAAACCACTAGATGACGCTGTTTCAATTTCCACAGTGACAGACAGTATAATAAAGGAGTAGATCACCCAAAAATGTAAATTTGCTGAATTGATGTAGATGAGTTTGTTTCTTTGTATTTTAGTCAGAAACAAGAGTTTGAAGTTAAAACATCTTAAAGATGGATTTATTTCGTAAAAAACGCAGCTTTTGACTTCACAACACAATAACTGATGGACTGGAGAAGTGTGGATTACTTGTGATGTTTTTATCAGCTCTCAATCTGACGGCACCCATTCATACAGATATTTAAGGTTTATACATGTATGCATGAACAAATGGGTATAAAATGTCACAAATATATAATTTAACAAATGAATTAAACAGGATTAATGTACACACAAGGCAGTACAGGACGAGTGAGAGGAGAAACGTTTACATGTACATCACAACACGCATAAATCCAAAAGAGCATAAAATAAGACAATGTGTGAGTAGTTGAATATAAAATCAATAGAGTCTGTGATTAATAAGGCCTTAGACATGAAGCATACATGCATGACATCTTTGTTGTGTTTGGTTGCACTCGTTTAGAGCTTGTCCGGAGCATGCAGAAATACCGCTGCTTCTCTCATGAGATCAAACCATGTAGCACAGAGTCCGTTTGCTACAAAATATTGTAAACATATAATACACCAGCACCTGTAGTGTCCATTTCAACAGTCCAACCAGAACGAACGGTCAGTTCAGTCTGTGACCGTTCTGCATCAGTGAATGGGTCGTTGACTTGACATGTCCAGCTCAGAATAACATTTCAGCACACAGACAGCTGGCACCAAGGATATGAATTCATTAGTTTTAATATACTTCATAACTAACACTGAGGGTTTTGATGCACTCCTGTGTGTATTTAAGCAATATGATATGCAATGTGATATTGCTTTCATACAGCCATTCATATTGAGTAACTGATATTATATAATCAATCATTTTGGTGTTGCTCCGCCAAAGAAAATAGTTCCAGAGGAAGCTGTCAACAAGCCAGTGAATGCAGTGCTTCTGAAATACTGCGTGCGCAAATCAAATTAGTTTACCATAGTGTGTGTGTGTGTGTGTGTGTATATATATATATATATATATATATATATATATATAAAATGCATGATGGTTGGTCAATGCAGAGTTCCAGTAGTGCTAAAATACAAGAAACAGCTTTAAGGCAAAACACCTTTTAGAATATCAAAAACTTTAGTTTTGTTGCATAGCAACGTTTAGTTGAGTCAGGGACTGTTTTTTCTATCGGAATAATTGCAGGTAATATAATAATTTAATGAACATATTAAAATAAAAGCACTTCCAACGAAAGTAGTTCCTAAAGAAACCAAAGCACGGTCGTGTCGCCAAACGACACACAGCGGACTGATACAAAGAGAGAGCTTTCCAGTGATGGTTTAGGAAACTTTAGGAACGCTTTTTGCCACACAAAAAAATAGATGACATAAAACAGAGTTGCGGTCCTTTCACGTCATCGCCGATTTCTTGTTGTGCTGCATAGCAATGTTGATGGGACTTAATATTATTATTTAATTTAAAAAGTCCATTATTAAAATTAAAGCAACCAAAATAGTTCTAAACTATACCAAACCAGAATGACAGCTGTCTTACACACAGGCGAACTAATACTTGGACGTTTTAGTAAAATGTTAGGAACGCTGCTTATCCAATCAAACGTATAATAGTTAACCATAAATAAGAAATATAGTTCCAGTCTTACGCTATTATGCGAAACAGCGTTCGCCGAATCACTGCGCGCGATTGACAGTCAAGTCAGAGACTATATTTTCTCGCGGAAGTAGATTAGCTTCATAAATACTGTGCTTCCTTAGTATTTTAAGCTGTGGTAGCCTACACAATATCTCGCGACAACCTCCGGTGCACTGCTGTGAAATGTGACGTTTAATCAAACCAGAGCATGTTGTTTGTAAACCACCCAAACACTGATAGATAAAGGCTTTTTTCTAATAAGCTTGCACTTGGTTAGGCAGTAACTGGCACCCGTTGTTAACGTGGTTCATCACTCTCTGTTTCAACTGCGCCACTTGTTCTCTCAGCACGCTCGCGGTGGACGCGAGCTCCGTGTTCTGGTTCTTCAGGTTCTTCACTTTGTCTTCCAGCCGGGATATCCGCTCCAGTTTCCGCTTGCGGCATTTGGAGGCGGCGATGCGGTTCCGCAGCTTCTTCCGCTCGGCCTTGATGCGCTCCTGTGTGTCCATGTTGATGGGGGACAGCGGAGGACTGTCGCCGAAGCTCTGCATGTCCGGCACGGTCTGCGGCTCGTCCTTCAGAGACGACTGCGCGGGCGGCGGAGGAGGGAACGGAATGGTGTCCGTGGAATAGTTCACCGTGGTGCTCCCGTACGTGCTCAAGTTCGTGTACACGGGCAGATCCGTGCCGCTCGCGAGTCTGTTGAGCGTCGGAGGGACGCACGCGCCTCCGCTCAGCTGGTTCTGCTTGTGAAGGTCCTCCAGGGCTTTGACGAATCCCTCCGCGAACTCCTGCTCGTCGCTCACCGTCTTCGGGTAGACGAACTGGGAGTTCGGCGAGGTGGTCACCATCCCGTTGGCCTGGATGATGAGCCTCTCCAGCTCCGGAGAAGCCAGCTTTAGGAGCCCCAGCTCGGGGGAACTGAGGATCCCTTCAGCATCCCTCAGATCGGGCTTCAGGCTGGAGCTGTTCTGGTCGTTTAGGTTCAAACTCATGTCTTTCTTCATCATGATGCGTGGTGTTCCTCTTCTGGGTAGAGGCTTGTTCCCATCCTACACCCTGCTTCTGTTCTCCATACGAGTCATTTAGATGATATTCTTGCGTATTCTTGATTCTTCGTTTGTTTTGAATCGATTTATGATGTTGTTTTGTGATATTGTCGTCTCTCTCTCTCCTCGTGAGGTGTTATCTGTGGGCGTCGGTACGCATTTGCAAGTTTTCTATCCCTAAAAATTCCATTATGTCACTTTACAGCGCAGAGATTGGCCAACGATGACGTCCTCTTCCGGTTTGGTTTGCATAAAGGGGCCGCGCTCGTCGCTGTTGCTGCGGAGACGGGGAGTAAACGGTAAACAGTGCGGTGCATTGTGGGTTGACGTCATAGCGAGGATGGAGAAAAGAGGCAGTCTGGGAGAAAATATTCCTTCGTTTTTAAACCTGATGAAGCTCTTAGGATACATTTAAATATGTACTGTGTGTGTGTGTGTGTGTGTGTGTGTACAGAGGGTATAGAAAAGAATTAGCCTCCTTTAAAATAATCACATTTGTTGCTTTGCAGCCTGAAATGAAGACAGACACAATTTTTTTTGTTTTATCCAATTGTATTTACTCAACTTACAACTTATAATATCCAAGTAAAAGATATAACTCCAACATGTCAGGAAAAAAAGAATAATAATAATTTGTCGAGTCAAATTTTAACCCATCCATTTTTGCTTCTATCCATTAGAATTTAAACTATTTTATTAAAATATATTATTTTAAATATTTAAATGTTCTTTTTCTCTGCCAAATGTTATGAGCATGTTATATGCTATATATTAACAATTAAATATTTAACATATTTTATTAAAATATAAATGTTTATATATATATATGTATATATATATATATATATATATATATATATATATATATATATATATATATATATATATATATAACCTTATTATAAAATATTATATATGTTTTGAGCATGTTGTATGCAAAATATATTTAAAAAAAAATCTAGATATACTATATATGGTTGTTTATCTTAAACACCTCAAAACTCATTTTATTTGATTGACCTGTCATAAAATCTTTGAAGGGAACTTGATAAATTTACTCAGAAATCTTGATATTGAGGGATGTGATGATGCTTAGAAGTTAAATTGAATATATGAATTGAATTAGCTGCGTTGGCGAGCCGTAGGGTTTCTATAAATATCACTGCAGGATGTGAGACTGAGAAAGAGAGGGGGAGATCTGAATGGGATGTGATGACGTCTGTGGACGTCTGCATCAGAGAATAGCAGCATCATCATCCGTTGCCATGGCAGCAGTGACGCAGAGGCAGGTGGATTGCGCGGGTGAAGATGTGCAGCGCTGCAGTGGATGCTCCTCGAGTGGGTGGAAGAACACAACCGTTCCAGCATTCTTAGCTTTAGAAATTATAGCTTACTGAAGGAGGAGGGAAAATAAGAGAGTACAACAGACAGTTATTACACAGAAAGATATGACACTTCATTATGTTTATTTGAAAATAAACTCCTTAGAATGATGCAGTTCTCTACATAAACTGTTAGATTTGTATTATCAATATACAAATCGATATACTAATGCAATTCAATTTTAAGTAAATATTCAGTCATTTATTATTCATTTGACAAGATTGAATTTATATAGGGTCAGCTTAAATGGGCCAAATGAGGTTGTAGCATCATATCTCTTACATTTTTTATTGTCAGTCACAATAACTGATCGTACATTGTTGCTTCAACACTTGTTGACATGTAACAATTATTTTGATCGGTCTGAGTTTCTTAAGGCAGGCAGGGAAGAGTGTTACATGAAGCTTGTCAGAGAAATCGTAAAGTGAGCATGACATAGTAAATTTAATTCTTCACCAATAAAGGTACTAACGCAATTATACGTAAGCTTACCAGCAAAGCAAAGGTTTACGAACAATGATATGACATGCTATTTCAAATAAAAAAAGTTTAATTGAAAAAAGAATCTTTGGATTTTGTGAAAAACTGCATTTTAGGTTGAAAAATTAAGCTAAAATGGGCTGCATACACAGACATTTTTACACAGAAATTGAGATTGAAAATAGGTTTATAGGCCGAGATATGTATGCATATAAAATCAAGACTTAAAAAAAATACATAAACTATGAGTCAAAAGTTTTTGAACAATGAGATAAAAAAAAAAAATGTATGTTAAAATATTTTTAATAGAAAGATCAGCATCAGCTAAAAAGCTTTTGTAACATTATACACTCTACCATTCAAAAGCTTGGAGTCGATATTAAATAGTAAACATATTTCACATTTTACTGAAAATAGTGTCAATTTACTGTTAAAAATAAAATGATTTCAGCTGAAATGACCTGTGTTGTTCTGTTTTTATATTGGCCCATTTTAACTGAACAGCTGGCACTTTTTACCTGAATGTTGTGCCGTATCTCAAGAAGGTACTTGCTGATACTCTAACTCTCATAACTTGAAAACAGTTATACTTTTTGACCTTTAAAAAAATACATAAATATTTAAGAGCTCCACGATAATTAATAAAAATATAATTAGATCTCATGAATAGCTTATTTGATGGTATTAAAAGTCATTTACCAAAACCTGGCCCATTTTAGCTGACATCACCCATATATATATATATATAAAGATACACGACAATGATTATTTACTGATTTCTGTAAATAAAACATTATCAGAGTGTGTTTTACTGCAAAATACTTTTTTAGTCTTTTATTCTTTCTACTAAAAAATTTCAGGTTTAATTCAATGTGTATGTATATAAATATATATAATCAAGTAATTTATTATTAATTTTAGCAGATTGATTCTTGACTGCTAAATGGAAAATTGTCTTTAAAATTTCTATTAAAAAATATATTTATTCTGAAATTCTCATTTTTTTATAATTACGGTGTTAAAAAATATTTTTTCAAAGTTAAAACAAAGATAACAGGCATATTTGTATAATTTAGACTACTACATTTTACATTTATCTAAAAGTGTTACTTGATTGTGAAATGTACTATCATGTGAAATGTACTATCAATTTCTGTTTCTGAAAAAGTTTTTTTCATTGTACTTATGTTTATGACAATTTAAAGATCCTAATGTAATTCAGCACTCGTGTTGGCAGCATCTTCAATTGATTTATTAGGACTGACAGCAGAGTCAGTGAATAAGACTGAAGGTGTCTGCCTCTATATTAAGCGTGACTCATGAAGGAACACTGCTAATTAATTATAAACACCACAATGAAAAGTCCTTCTTTCCTCAGAAACCTGCTCGGGCAGACAGGTTTGAACCAGACCTCAGCTATGGGTGTTGGCACACATGTCAAAATCACCAAACACACCTCATAAACCAGGTCCATGCATGTTTGAGTGATTTTTTGTTTAAGCAAAGATCACTTAGAAAATCAAAGATTAAAACTGGCAATAAAAATGACATTGATGTGGCATATTGGATCATGCCAGCTTTATTTGATGTCAACATAAAGTGCATGTTAAAGGGTAACACTATAACTTTTTTCATTAGAAAATAATTAACAAACATTACGTAATCATTACTTATTATATAGTCACATATCTAGAAATATGAGATGTTAACTAATGAACTTATTAAACATTACCAGATGATTAACAGATAATTGTTTAATGTAAACTAAAATGCTTACAAATGTCATTAAACGTTCAATTCGATCATGCATTAAAGAAACATCTTCAAATGATTTTGACAAATGGTTTACAATGATTAAAAGCTTCATTAATAAATCATTAACAAACATTATACAGTGCTTAACTGGTAATTAGTTAATGGTTACAAATGTGATTAAAATTAACAGAAATTACACAGTGATTAAAAATGTATTTGTTAATGTTCTGTTGAATGGTTACAACTGTCCTTAAACTTCAGTTCACATATTAGCTAATGCTCATTTTTACATTTACAAATGTGAAAATATAGCTTAATTATTAAGTTTAAGCACTTCACAAAGTATGTTAATATATTCATTAACTCATAATCACAGTCTTTAAAGGTTATTGGTCTTTGTTTGTTGTGTAGGACTCTATAATTATTTCTTAAATCATTTATTAATTATTTGTATTTTTTTTTTTTTTTTTTGCAGTACCCAATCTAAAGTGGAAACTATTCATCAGTTGTAAATGTTTTTAAAAATTTACTAATCATTAGTACGTTCATGAGCAGTCATTTTGATGGCAAAAAGTGTCCAAATTTACCCTATTTTCACATCTTTACAAATCATTTAGAAATCATTTGTTCATGTTTTTGCAGTAGCCAATCTAAAGTTGAGACTATTCTTCATTTGTAAATGTCTATCAATATTAACTCATTTTTTACTATCTTTGTAGGCACTGATTTATTAATAAAAGTTAATAAGCTTGATCGTATTTCATCTCATCCCCTTCAAGCCATTTCTCCTGCAGTTGTACATGCACTCACTCACATTATTAACACAACCCTGGTGTTTTTGGTGGACAGTCAACCGCCTTGCTCTCAGTTGTTGAAGCCCTAAGACTGGCTAGAGCGGCTTCCAAATCTTAAATACTTCACGGTTAACCAGCAGATCCTCCTGTCAATTGGGAAAGGGCATTTCATGAACCTCAGTGGTTTGAGTCTTATCTCTCAGATACGTCCAAAGTATCTTTGAAAGGTGAGGTGTCCAAGTAACATCATCTAACTACTGGGGTGCCTCAGGGCTCGGTTCTTGGACCACTTTCTTTTCACTGCTATGCTGATGATGACACTCAACTCTACCTCTCTTTCCATCCTGATGATCCGATGGTAGCTGCTCGCATCTCAGCTTGTCTAACAGACATTTCTTATTGGATGAAGGACCATCCCCTTCAACTCAACCCTGCCAAGACAGAACTGCTTGTGGTTTCAACAAATCCATCGTTTCATCACAATTTTACCATCCTGCTACGCACATCTACCATAACAGCCAGAAACCTTGGAATTGTGATTGATGATCAGCTGAATTTTTCAGACCACACTGATAAAATTGCCCGGTTTTGCAGACTTGCTTTATACATATATTAGTTCAAACTCTTGTTATATCCAGACTGGACTATTGCAATGCTCTCTTAGCATGTCTTCCAGCCAATTCTGTCAAACTTCTACAACTAATCCATATTGTGGCAGCAAGAGAAGTCTTTAACAAGCCAAAAAGGGCACGTCACACATCTGTTCATATATTTGCACTGGCTACTAATAGCTGCTCGCATAAAATTCAAGGCATTGATGTTTGCCTACAAAACCACTGACTCTGCACCACTTAACCTATATTCACTTCTACAGAATTATGTTTTATATTAAGTGCCTCCCAAAGAGTCACAAAATCACTTTCCCTGACTTTTACATTAACTGTTCCTTCATAGTGGAGTGACCTACACAACTTTAGCCATCTTCAAAAAACTGCTAAAAACACATCTCTTCCATCTTCATTTAACCCTCTAACACTTGCAGTCTCTATTCCTTTTCTATTCTATTATCTTTTTTTATTAGAAAAACAAATGACCCTCTAAAACTTGCGTTCCCTGTTTTATTTTATCTACAGGTGCTGGTCATATAATTTGAATATCATCCAAAAGTTGATTTATTGATTTATTTCACTAATTCCCTTCAAAAAGGGAAACCTGTATATTATATTCATTCATTACACACATACTGATATATTTCAGATGTTTATTTCTTTGAATTTTGACTTATAACGGACATCTAAAGAAAATCCCAAATTCAGTATCTAAGATAATTAGAATACAACTTAAGACCAATACACAGAAAGGATTTTTAGAAATCTTGGCTAACTGGAAATATGAACATGAAAAGTATGAGCATGTACAGCACTCAATACTTAGTTTGGGCTTCTTTTGCCTGAATTACTGCAGCAATGTGGCGTGGCATGGAGTCGATCAGTCTGTGGCACTGCTCAGGTGTTATGAGAGACCAGGTTGCTCTGATAGTGGCCTTCAGCTCTTCTGTATTCTTGGGTCTGGCATATCACATCTTCCTCTTCCCAATACCCCATAGGTTTTCTATGGGGTTAAGGTCAGGTGAGTTTGCTGGCCAATTAAGAACAGGGATACCATGGTCCTTAAACCAGGTACTGGTAGCTTTGGCACTGTGTGCAGGTGCCAAGTCCTGTTGGAAAATGAAATCTGCATCTCCATAAAGTTGGTCAGCAGCAGGAAGCATGAAGTGCTCTAAAACTTCCTGGTATGCAGCTGTTTTGACCTTGGACCTCAGAAAACACAGTGGACCAACACCAGAAAAAACCTCGTAAAACCTACTCCTAAGAAAACTCATTTTTACAGTGAGAATTTAGTAAAATAAATTAGTAAAAACGTATTATACACTCACTCACACACACACACAATTTAACATAAAATAATAATAATAATAATAATTTTGGAAATCTGGAAAAATTTACGAAAAACAAAAGTATAGACATTAATAACACTTAAATGTATGCAATTTTCAGTCATTTTTATATATATATATATATTTTTTTTTTTAATAGACATGATTTCTCAGTCCCAGCTGAGAGGTAAAACATATATATATATATATATATATATATATATATATATAAATAAAGAGAAAATATAGCTCTTCGATGATTTATATAAAGCGGTGAATTTTTATTTATTGATTGATTGATTTTTTACATATATATCTGACATATATAGGGAAGTCGTGGCCTAGTGGTTAGAGAGTTTTACTCCTAAACCCTAGGGTTGTGGGTTTGAGCAAGGCACCGAACCCCCAACTGCTCCCCGGGCACCGCAGAATAAATGGCTGTAAAGTGTGTGTGTGTGTGTGTTCACTGCTGTGTGTGTGCACTTTGGATGGGTTAAATGCAGAGTACGAATTCTGAGTATAGTTCACCACAGGGGTGGATCTACCAGGGTGGCATTTTGCCAGTTGGCAGGAACTAATTAAAGCTTATGGCCAATTTGAAAATTTACGAGCGTGAATCTTTCGTGATTCGTGATCCCGCTCCTAACTCCCGAACTGATTCAAATGATTTGCGATCCCCAAACTGACTCAAATGATTCGCGTACCCGCTTTGAACTCCCGAACTGACTCAAATGATTCGCGAACACACTACGAACTCCTGAACTGATTCAAATGATTCGCGATCCCGCTCGGAACTCCCTAACTGACTCAAATGATTCGCGAACCCGCTCCGAACTCTCGAACTGATTCAAATGATTCGCGAACGCGCTCCGAACTACCAAACTGACTCAAATGATTCGCGATCCCCAAACTGACTCAAATGATTCGCGAACCCGCTTTGAACTCCCGAACTGACTCAAATGATTCGCGAACCCGCTCCGAACTCCCGAACTGATTCAAATGGTTTGCGATCCCCAAACTGACTCAAATGATTCGAGAACCCGCTTTGAACTCCCGAACTGATTCAAATGGTTTGCGATCCCTAAACTGACTCAAATGATTCGAGAACCCGCTTTGAACTCCCGAACTGACTCAAATGATTCACGATCCCGCTCCGAATTCCCAAACTGACTCAAATGATTCGCGATCCCCATAACTGACTCAAATGATTCGCGATCCCGCTACAACTCCCGAACTGACTCAAATGATTCGCGAATCCGCTTTGAACTCCCGAACTGACTCAAATGATTCGCGATCCCGCTACGAACTTCCGAACTGATTCAAATGATTCGCGACCCCCAAAATGACCCCCGAAATGATTACATGTCGTTGCATACTGTATGCATTAGTGAGTGTGGTGGTGCTTATGGGGTATGGTCACTTATTCCTTATATGTTTGTAATGTTTGATATAACTGTTTTAAATGCAAGACATTGATTGCATGAGATTAAGTTTGTAAATGATAGCCTGTGTCCTTTTGTAGTGTTCACATATATTTATCATCAAACTGTGATAACTGTGACTAAATTCAGTACATACTGTATACGTCTGCCATATGTTGCCACACCTCAAAAATTCCTCCTGAATGTCTTGTCACTTTATTTATTGACTGAATACTTGCCGAGGGCAGACACATCCGGGGCAGCAGATGGCGCTGTTGTCCCCGGTCTCAGTTCAGACAGCGAGAGGAAGAGCAGGAGCGTGATGTGTTTATTTCAGTTTGAGAAGATCTCGTCTGATAATCTCTGTTCTGTTCTTGATCGAAACTCTCTCATTTCTCAGCGATGGAGCAGAAGAAGACGGTTATCGTGACAGGTAAACTCTGATGGCAGTATTGGAGCGAAAAACGGGCTGTTTTGATGGCTCGTGTGATTCTTGTGTCAGTTTAAAGAGTTTTTCTAGTGACAGCTGCATGATGTCATTATTGTCGATTTCATGCCATTCAAATGATGAAGATTAAAGCACTAAATACAAGACTAAATAGCATAAAGCATCTGCCATGCTGTTGGTAAAAAATAAAAGGCATGAAAACAGTTTTTAACACGGTTTTGTGTTTTTATTTTATTTTATTCATTTTATTAATTTAATTTATTTAATTTATTTTTCTGCATATGTAGTTTTGTGCTCATGTTTTTTTTATTCTTTTAAAATGACCATGATTCTAGCTTTTTTATTTATTTACATTTACTATGGTAATACTGAAATTTTTATTTATTTATTTATTTATTAGTTTTTATTTTTACCATGGTAATACTGCAATTTTTATTTATTTATTTTTATATGAATAAATAGTTTTATATTTATATAGTTATTAAGTTATATTTATATAGTTTTTATATTTACCATAGTGGTTTTTGGGACATCTTTAATTTAAGTTTTAAATTTAATGTTAAATGTGTTCATTTGAATTATTATTATTATTATTATTATTTTATTTTTTTATTCTTTGAAGATTTTTGGAGTCAGCTTTTTTTTTGTATTACTGTTATTTTAAAGTCATATCTTGAATTTTATGATGGGAATTTATTTTATATCTTGAGTTTTAATTCCAGATAAATTTCTTAGTTATTTTTATGTGCCTTTTTCATTCCTACTCGTTTTTACTGTTGGTTTAGTTTATTCAATTTCGGATTTAGATTTAGTTTTTATTTATTTTTAGTAAGTAATTTCAGTATTTAACCACAGATTTGTTTGAGTTACTGATTAAAGCAGGATCAGGTCTTGGACTCTGGACTGCAGGGTTTAGATTTAGCTGACTTCAGCGTCCTGAAGCCTTAGTGAGTGTAAAAGGCGTAACGGTCCATTATAAAAGACGTAAGATGAGGGGTCTCGAGTCCCTCTGAAGGGGTTTTCTGCCATTTGATTGTGTTTCTCTGTGTTTCTGTAGGTTTTGAGCCGTTCGGGGAGCATGCTGTCAATGCCAGCTGGGTGGCAGTACAGGTATAATCATCTGTGAGCTGTACTTCCTGTTTGTTCACATGCATCTGCATGACTTTAACATAAACATTTCCTCTGGTCAGGAGCTGGAGAAACTGGGTTTGGGTCACGATGTAAAGCTTCACGTCTCAGAAGTTCCTGTGGAGTATCAGGCGGTCCAGACTCTCTTGCCTGCTCTATGGAAACAGCATCTTCCTCAAGTAGAATAATGAGATCATGCTTGTGTTGTTTTGTTTAGTGATGTTAAATGTTTTCAGAGTGTTATACAAGTAAAGTTCTTTATATATTATAATGCATATATATATATATATATATATATATATATATATATATATATATATATATTAGTTATTCTCTGTTTGCTATATTTATTTTTGCTCTGTAGTTGTGTGCAATGTAGAAATAATAATATTAATGTATTAATCTGACAATTTAGGTGTTCAGTGTATATATATATATATATATATATATATATATATATATATATATATATATATATATATATATATATATATATATATTTTTTTTTTTTTTTTTTACTGTATATGGAATTAATATTTGATCATTTAACATGATTCATATAATTCTTGGTCTGTGTACATATACAGAAAACCATACATTTTGAACATTATTTGTTTAGAATAGCAAAATGTATTCATACAGGTCATGTTAAATACACCAAAGGTGACCAAAAGTTTGGAATAATTGAAATTTTTTATGTTTTTGAAAGACATCTCTTTTGCTCATTGAGATTTAATTTATATGTTAAAAAAATACAGTAAATACAAATCAAAACCACTGTTTTCTATGTGAATATATGTTAAAGTGTAATTTATTTCTGTGATGCTCCGCTGTATTTTCAGCATCATTCCTCCAGTCTTCAGTGTCACATGATCTTCAGAAATCATTATCATATTCTGATTTGCTGCTCAAGAAACATTTCTGATTATGATCAATGTTGAAAACAGTTGTGCTGCACAATATTTTTTTTCAACCAAATAAGTTTATAATAATATTTCACAATATTACGTCTTTTGCTTTTTTTTTTTTGTTACAAAAAAAAAATTAAAGAAGTCTTGCTGAGCATGAAAAACATCTTTAAAAAATCTTAATAATTCACAAGGTTTGGCCACCAGTGTATATAATAGAACTAGTGATTTATCTTTCTAATTTAGGAGTTCATTTCATCAGTAAATTTTTTTTAAACATTTTTTTTCCTGTTTTTTCGAAGCTAGTGGTCCACGTGGGAGTGTCTGGGATGGCCACTACAGTAACGCTCGAGCAGTGTGGGCACAATCAGGGTTACATGCGTCTCGACAACTGCAGTTTCTGTCCTGAATCCCGCTGCTGTCTGGAAGGAGGACCGGACTGCATCCACTCTGTCATCGACATGGACACGGTCTGTAAGAGAGTCGACTCGGCCGGGCTCGGCGTCTCTGTGTCTGTATCAAAGGATGCTGGAAGGTATGGACATCTCTCTGACATGCAGCGAAAAGCTCTTTAATGTACGCTCATGCTCATATGTTTACATACACCTCGCAGAATCTGCAAAATAAATAAAAAAAGAATCATAATATATTCTTTATATAAAAAGTGGAAGTTGTGATTTGTTGGGTACTGCCAAGTATTTCACATAACATAATGAGGATTTATTGAAGGGCAGTGAACCAGATCTATTTCCCCAGATTTGTAGAAATGTAGCATTGCATCAGTGTCTCATCAATGGATGCTCTGCAGTGAATGGGTGCCGTCAGAATGAGAGCTGATAAAAACATCACAATAATCCACAAGTAATCCAGTCCATCAGCTAACATCTGGAGAAGACAAAAGCTGCGTTTCTACAAAAAAAATCCATTATTAAAAGACATTTTTTACTTCAAACTAGCTAAAATATGAGTCCATAGTAATACTTTCTCCAGTGAAAGAGTAGTCTAATCTGAATCAGGAGAGAAATCTGCACAAATCAAGCACCGTTTAAACAACTCCAAGCAAATATGTGGCTGGATTTTGATGTGAGTGACTGTTGTAGATGGACTCCTGTCCACTGGAGGAAGCATTGTTATGGATTATGGACTCATATTTTGCCTGGAAGCAATGGCTTGAAGTAAAAAATGTCTTGATTGATGTGTTTCATACAATCACACAGTTTTTCGCTTCTCAAGAGATTAACTCAAGGACTGGAGTGGTTGAAGAAACTCGTCCTAATCTTGGAAGAGTAGATTCTAGGCAATGTTTATTTGTGTACAGAGCACTGGTGTATTTCTTGACAAACACTCCGTCCTCTTTCCGCAGGTATCTGTGTGATTACACCTACTACAGGTCTCTGTTTCTGGGCGAGGGCAGGTCTGCGTTTGTGCATGTTCCTCCTCTGGGGAAGCCCTACAGCGCAGAGCAGCTCGCTCGGGCGCTCAGGGCCGTCATCCTGGAGATGCTCGAACTGATGGAGAACAACAAGGGAAAGAAACACTGTCTGCACGACCAATGAAAGCACAAGCTGAGTCTCATACGCAGTTATGTAGCCTCGCCTTGGACTCGAGAGTTCATGCACATTTGAAGACATCCGTGTCTTAATTTGTGTGCTGCATACTAGGATCAGTCAGCTGGTTTGAGATAAACTCAATCCTACGGCTGCGTTCAAAGAGTCAAGAAAGCACTTTAATGGTGTACACTTGAAACATGCAGAGATTTGGTATTATGCATAAAAATGACTTGGAAATGTTGTTTTAATGTGAAGACACTACGTATACATAATTCAAAAATGACTTTTTGAAACAGTTGAGGCAAAACTAGCGTTTTTCTCTTGCCGTCTTATTTCATTGTTCACCAGATTAAATATTAAGCCATTTAAACCAGGGTTAATATAATTAATCACAATCAGAATAATTCAAATTTTAAACAATTTAACATTTTGTTAATTGAAGTGATGCCCAGCAACTTTTTTATTTTAATTTAGGTGAACTTAATGCACTAAAATAATGAAAAATGTATAAAAATTTAGCAAAACTTAAAATGTAAAAAAAAAAAAACTATATTACAAAAAAACAACTACTATAACTTTAACTAAAATTTAAATCAAATTAAAAAATATTAAAACAACGTGTTCAAAATATTAAAAAGTAAAATAGCTCTAAAAATAAAAATGGACAAAATTTAATTTATTAAATTAATATTATAATATTAATAAAATCTAAATATACATTTAAAAAATGATTATAAAACCAACAAATAAATTACTTAAAAGTTACATTTTTTTTATAAAAAATAAAAACGAATGAAAACTACATGGATATTGAATATATTTAAGAAATAATAAAAATAATAGAAAACATTTAAATCACTAAAACTTTAGAAAAGGAAACAAATACACAAAACTAATTCAAAGTGCTAATTAAAACTATTTTAATATTTCGATGATATGTTAAATAATACTGTTTCAGACTGGTCTCGATCATCTGCAGTTTTCAGTTATACCACAAACACACTCTGACCAGAAAGTTTCTTTAATCACAGACTGAAGAGCAGATGCAAAGGGTGCTTTTATAGAGGAGACCTAAAATTATGACAAAATAAAAGCTATGGTCTGCCTTCTGGAGCGTGATAAAAGAGATAATAACCATGTCTGTCTGGTCATTAAAGTGCCAATGTGAACACACAGACTTTAGGATACGAGCATCGAATCTAAATGTTTTTCCTCATTTCAAGCCGATTATGTACAGGGAAAACACAAAGACACATGAACCTGATGCCTTTTGAGTAATGTAAGGTTACTTTCTATCAGCACTGTTAAGACATTAACTGTGTGGTTTTTATTTACATGAATTCAATGAAATGTGAAATCATGAGCTGATTGTAAGAAGATGTTTGTCTTCTCTCAGAGGACGTTATTCATGATTTTCTCATGACATATACTCTTTGCAAAATGCTGCATATCATATATCATATTGTATAATATGACACCATAATTTCTCAGTCCATTATTTGATATTATAAAATGTAATTTGAATTGCTTATGACTTTTTTGTTCGCTTGTTTTTCTAAGATTTTTACTGGGATCTTATCGATCACAAACCCAGTGGACCAAACTGATTATGCTGTGAACCTTTTTTTTTAAATGTTGCCTTAAACACAAAGCATTTCTTTGTTTCCGTTGACCCATGTTATTGTATTAAATATTCTGACATCTATTACAGTGGTGATTATTACGTATTCATTATTATTCCCACTGTTGACACTGTTTTTACAAACTGTAGTTCTCCATAAAAAAATCTGCCTTATTTTTAGTAGTTGTTTTTTATTCCAAAATCTTACATTTATAAGATTAATTTATATTATACATTTATATACACTGCAGTTGAAAGAAATTAATACTTTTATTCAGCAAGGATGTGTAAAATTGATAAAAAGAGACAGTAAAGTCTTGTGACAAAAGGTTTCTATTTTGAACAAATGCTGTTTTTTTTTTTTTACTTTTTATTCGTCAAATAATTTCTAGCATTGATAATAAATCAGCATATTAGAATGATTTCTGATCATGTGACACTGAAGACTGCTGAAAATACAGCTGTGCATCACAGAAATAATATTTTAAAGTATATTAAAATAGAAGACTTTAAATTGTAATAATATTTTACAATATTCATTTTTTTCTGTGTTTCTGATCAAATAAATGCAGCTTTGATGAGCAGAAGAGACTTTAAAAAGTACAAAAAATCTTACTGATCCCAAACTTTTCAACAGCAGTGTATGTAATACAAATATAGTAATTTAGAATTCATAATCATATGTATAATGATTTCCATTTGCCAATATATAATAGTTTCTAATTATAATAATTTATATTTCGTTTTATTACACAGAAAGTATTAAATCACTAGTGAAAAGTTTTATGTGTTTAAAATTGTACAACAGTTTTAGATGGAGCCAATCTTGTCACTTTAGCACATTACACTACACATTCACATAGTGTATTATATTGTCTTTATTTGTACTCTTGCTAAACCAAAGTCGGTCAAAGTGGGTAAAATATTTTTTCATAAAATGCATATAATATTTCAGAAAAGCTAAACCTTTATTTTAAAGAATTTAACATCAATAGAAGCTCTATGATCGTCTGTATTTTCATGACAGCAATTTGTTTACAAAACAAAACAGCTCTTTTCCTGCAAAACAGCGAATGTGTGTAGACGTCAGCGCTGCCGTGCGCTCTACGTCGGTTGCGCTCCCCCGTGACGTCACTCGAGTGGGAGTCGAATCTTCTCCGGAATCGGTCGATTTCATTTCTGCACGAGCTCGTCGCGCGCGCGCGCCGTTTCCTTCGCTTCACTTCGAATCAAAACAAACGTCGCCCGACGCTCCTCGGACGCTCGCATCACTGAGGGATTATTTCTGTTTTCTGCGAAAAGACAGCCAATAAAGCTATAGAAGAGATGAGTGTGGAGGCGTACGGGCCGAGCTCGCAGACGCTCACCTTCCTGGACACGGAGGAAGCGGAGCTGCTCGGGGCCGACACGCAGGGCTCCGAGTTCGAGTTTACCGACTTTACGCTGCCCAGCCAGACCCAAACTCAAGGCCAGACCCAGAGCCAACTCGACAACCAGGTATAAACGTACAAAACACAGAATAAAGCGTTCTTTCATGAGGAACGGTGCGCGTTTGAGTCCAAATATGGCGAGCTAGCAGGCGTTAGCCGCGCGGTAGCGTTAGCAACGAGAGAGCAGGCCGCCTGAGAGAGAGTGTGTGTGTGTGTGTGTGTGTGTTGAGTGAATTTCATTAGTGCTTTAATTTGTAATTTTCTTATAAATTACAAACCAAACCTATTAGCTCTTATGTTGTTAATTGTAGTGATGAAATCTGTTACGTCAGGTCGTTGTTTCGGTTGGTTAACTTAATTAGCTGCAGATCTCAGGTGTGTGTTTGTGTATTCTCAGAGGGACTACGTTGGTGTTAAACTAATTTACTTAAAATATTTAACAGCAGCTTATTCTCAGAGATGGGGTTTCCTTTACAGATGGCTTGAGTTAGCTACAGCTGACAGGTGTGTGTTTGTTTACTGTGTTAATGTTATAATAATGATGTGATGCAGAGGTTTATTAACTGTTTTGGTGTTATGATAACATGCATTATTATTTGATCATCGACACACGTGGTGTTTTGTTTATTGTGGTAGTTTATCTCACATTTACACTGCTGTTCAATAGTTTGGAATGTGTCAGATTTTCTTTTTTAGTTAAAAAAAAAAAAAAAAGAAGTCTCTTCTGCTGATCAAGGCTGCATTTGTTTGATCAGAAATACAGAAAAAAAGAAGAATATTGTGAAATATTATTGGAGTTTAAAATAATGCTTTTCTATTTTAATATATCTTTAAAATGTAATTTATTTATGTGGTGCAAAGCTGTATTTTTCAGCATCATTCCTCCAGTCTTCAGTGTCACATGATCTTAAGAAATCATTTTAATATGCTGATGTTTTGCTGCTTAATTTTTTTTGGAACATATGATATGTTTTTCAGGATTCTTTGATGAAAAAAAATATTTTTTAAAAACAGTGTTTATTTAAAAAATACTCCAATAATATTTCACAATATTAATGTTTTTCTTTTTTCTGATCAAATAAATGCACCCTTGATGAGCAGAATAGACTTCTTTAAAAAAAAAATACAAATCTTACTGATCCCAAACATTTGAACAGCACTGTATATTGATGTTATAATAATGATGTGATGCACTGTAGATGTTTATGAGCTATTTTGGTGTTATAATAACATGCATCTTATCTGACACATGGTATATTGTTTATGGCAGTAGTTTATCTCACATCTGTGTTTCAGAAGGACTTTTATGAACTACACCTGTTTTATAAGAGCACGTTTGATTAGAGAGGTTACTTTTGTATGGTATCTATTATTTACAGCCAGGTGTGTTTTAAATGGAAATGATTTGATTAAATTATGTTTGTTTTAATAATGCTTTATCTGGTGTGATAAATCTTTATCTAAATGTGTTTTTGCTGGTTCAAGTTGCAGATGTGTGTGATTAAAGGGTGAAATGTGCACTGCATTCATTGTACATTTTGATATTTGTTTGTATGGTAGCCTTAAAGGTGAAATGTTTTGCATTCAGGTGAACGGGCCTGATGGTATTCTGCCCAACGGAGAGGACGCAGTGGTAAAGACCAGCCAACTTCTGGCCGAGCTGAACTTTGAGGAGGATGAGGAAGATACTTACTACACTAAAGACTTGCCGGTGCACGCCTGCAGGTACTGATGACACCTGGCCTGATCGCATGCACCATAATCATGTGTCTGCAGCTGTGAGAGCTATACAGTAATGCACAGTTCTCTGAAATACTTGCATCTGATTGGTCACTTCCAGAATTCGGTTTAATTACACTGTGCTGTCTAATTGAGATTTTCCCCAAGCAAATTATTTATACAAAAGATTATGCACCACTCCTCTGATTGTACATTATGCTTGATGTAGGTCTTTTGTTTTTGAGCTAGATATTTATTAGCCAGATTTTAGATTCTAATTAATATGAAAATGATGCATTGAAATGAAAACATTTGAATATATATGAAAATGTAGATATTTTCTATCTACATACACTACCTGTCAGATGTTTGAGTTTTTATTTTAAAGAAATTTGTTTTTATTCAGTGAGGGTGCATTAAATTGATCAAAAGTGACATTACAGGCTTTTCAAATAATTTTATAGAAGAAATATAGGGAAATATTATGTTTAAATATTTTTATATTTGGTTATAATCAAATGTTTTGAATTTTGTGTTCATGAAAGAATCCTAAAAAAATTATTTAGGACAAAGTCCAACCGAACTATGAAGCAGCACAAGTGGTTTCAACATTAATAATAATCAGAAATGTTTCTTGGGCAGCAAATCAGCATATTAGAATGATTTCTGAAGATCATGTGACACCGAAGACTGGAGGAATGATGCTGAAAATACAGCTTTGATCGCAGAAATAAATTGCATATAAAAATGTATTCGCATGAAAAGCAGTTATTTGAAATTGTAATAATATTTCACAATATTACTGTATTTACTGTATTTGTAATCAAATAAATTCAGCCTTGGTGAGTAGAAGAGACAAGGAAGCTTTAATAAATCATACCAACTCTAATTTTTTAAGTGGTAAATGTACTGTGTAGAAGTATAAGCAGAAGAAGTGTGACTATTAGAATGCTTCAGTAATTATTCTGTGGGCTGGTTTTTGTTTTGTGTGTTCGCAGCTACTGTGGCATCCATGATCCAGCATGTGTGGTCTATTGCAACACCAGCAAGAAATGGTTCTGCAACGGCCGCGGGAACACCTCTGGCAGGTGAGTCCACCAAGTTTGTGCTGTTAAATTCAAGCTACTGTGTTGTTAAGGCGCAAAAGCTGATGGTTTTTGGTCACGTTTGTTTTCTCAGTCATATTGTGAACCACTTGGTGAGGGCCAAATGTAAGGAGGTGACTCTGCATAAGGACGGGCCGCTGGGAGAGACGGTTCTGGAGTGCTATAACTGCGGCTGCCGTAATGTCTTCCTGCTTGGCTTCATCCCGGCTAAAGCCGACTCTGTCGTGGTGCTCCTCTGCAGGTACAACTCATCGTCTCCTTTGCAAACCGTTTATTTCATTCCGATTCACAAACTCATATTCAGTAACTATAGGAAAGGTTGTTTTGATTAGGATGAACCAAATCTAAATTGATGTCTTTTAGATGTCTTTTAGTCATTGGTTTAAATAATAACAATAAAAATAGCTTTTTTTACCAGATAGATTTCCCCTTTATGGTTTGTATGTGACACTTTAAGGCTTTTAAACTTAATATTAGATTTTTGCATGTGTGATGGTACAGGCTTACTGAAAATGTGAAATGGGAAAGTCCCTAAAGTTACCCGTATTTTTATTTTTACATAATGAGACTGGGCGTAAGGGTAAGAAGAAACCAGGTTTGTACTTGATGTGTCTCGTGTGCTAGAATAATTGCTTTTAATGTGTTTATATTAGCGTGTTTATAAAAGAATGTTTTATAAATATTTTAATTTTCCTTATATAATTTCGATAAATATTATGTATTAATAAATGCATTTATAAAAACAATGCATTCAATTATTTTCTTTTTCTATAGAGATTGTCCCTCATATTAACTGGATGAATTTTATTTTGTTTAATTTGAGCATTCATGGGTGTACAAACATACCATAATTCAGTTTACATATAGTACTCAATGCAATCATGCAATAAATAATATTTTTCAGTATAAACAAGAACAGTTTCATAATGTTTTTTTTTACATTTTAACAAAAAAAAAAAAAAAAAAAAAAATATATATATATATATATATATATATATATATATATATATATATATATATATATCTTAAAATAAAAATAAAGGTAGAAATAGCAACTATGTACATCCAGGGAAAGAACTTGAGGCCTAATTAAATTCCATTATTTTAAATTCTATTAAATTTCAAGTCATTGAAAGTAATTATTCTATATATTGATCTCCTTCTAGTTACATGATATAAATGCAAATTTTCCAGGAGAATTATTGTTTTTGTAATATTTTATTTTAAATGTTTTGTGTAAATTTAATCACACCACTTGAGGCAAAGAAGGCACAACAATATTTTTTTGCTCTGGTTAATCAGAAGCTGTCAACCATTGCTTATCAAGCATGTGCAGTGCCTCTGTCTCATGGGTGTGTGTGTGTGTGTGTGTGTTCAGGCAGCCGTGTGCCAGTCAGAGCAGTCTGAAGGACATTAATTGGGACAGCTCTCAGTGGCAGCCCCTCATCCAGGACCGCTGCTTCCTGTCCTGGCTGGTGAAGATCCCGTCCGAGCAGGAGCAGCTGAGGGCCCGTCAGATCACGGCACAGCAGATCAATAAACTCGAGGAGCTCTGGAAGGTATCGTGAACTTTCTCATGCATACGAACGCAGTTTTGAGCATCCTATTGTTGTCTGCATGACTCTACGTTCTGTCATGTCGTGCAGGAAAACCCAACAGCGACTCTGGAAGATTTGGAGAAACCTGGAGTGGATGAGGAACCCCAGCACGTTCTTCTACGCTACGAAGATGCCTATCAGTACCAGAACATCTTTGGGCCACTGGTCAAACTAGAGGCTGACTATGACAAGAAACTCAAAGAGTCCCAAGTATGAAAGCCTTTCTGCCTTTCAGCAATTCCCATGGTTGAACTAGTGGAAAATTATGCTGATGAAGACTGTTTTAGTAATTATTTATTTTTTGGTTAACCTGCTGCTTGAACTATGGAGTGCAACAGTGGCCGCCCACTTTTTAAAAACCGAAAGTACTTTTCCCATTCAGTTTCTTCATAGGCAAAATCAATAAATAGTTCAGCCATGAACCAGACCTACAAGTTTATTACAAACTATTCAAATATATCTTAAGATTAAGAAAACTGATTCAATTATTCACAATGCTTCATGGTATTGAGTGCTCACTCTTAGACCAGATTTCTGTTTTTTATTGTAACAGCCTCAGATTTTCGCCAGGAATTTGGCTATTAAACATGATTTCATAAAAATAAAGATAAAATCACGACGAGTTATAGCTAGTACAGATGCACATATTATCACTTTACATTACAGTTTATAGGTCTGTCTAGAAACATTGCAAATTATTGCTAAAAATCTGTAAATTGATGGGATTTTTTATTTCTGGAATATGACTCTTGCAAGCAAAAAAGTTTTATTTTAAAATTCTTTAGAAATAGGGCTGCATACAAAGTATTTAAAGTGCAATTAATTTATCAAATATTGTGATTGCAAATTGAACTGTAAGATATAGTTTTCATATTGGATGAAATTTCATATCCGTGTCTAAAAGGATGTTTATAAATTATATTGTGATTTCATTAATTGTGCATCCACATTGTTTTAATTTTAAATTCTATTTAATCCGTTTAATCAGATATTTGTCCTGATCGTTTCTTGTACCTGAGATTTTATTTTACTACTGCGAATGTTAAAACCTTTGACATTTATTCTGCTTGCTTGTCTCCTGTCTTTTTACTTCAGACTCAAGACAATATAACAGTGAGGTGGGATTTGGGACTGAATAAAAAGCGGATAGCTTATTTCACTCTGCCCAAGACGGATTCAGGTGGTAATAATTACTTTCATCATCTTCTGTGTCTACAAGTGGTTCATATCCATCCCATCCCTAACACCGTGTCCCATGCATCCCTCATCGATGTGTGCACGGACCTGAGTGTGTGTACGCACTCATGTGTGTTTGTGGTGCTGTACTGTGTATGTGATGGATATATAGCTCAATTAGAGGAATTCAAGCATAAATCCACGGGATGTGGTCTCTCTGACTGTGTTTTCTCCGTGTGGGTGTTGTTTATCAGACATGCGACTGATGCAAGGAGACGAGATCTGTCTGCGCTATAAAGGAGACCTGGCTCCGCTGTGGAAAGGGATCGGACACGTCATCAAAGTCCCGGACAGTATCCTTTCAGCAATGATCAAACTCGCTGTTGTCACACAATTGTTCTCTCTTGATAATGTGCTTAGGCATGCATTGCTCAAACTTAGGATTTATGATTTGATAAGCAAACACCCAGAACACTGCACTAGCAACATAATTGCAACCTCTGCATAGCAAAACTCATACAACACACTTGCATCGTGACCGTGAGTTCTGCAAGCACTCATTATATCAGCAGAAAGACAGTAGTGAGTTCTCACTGTGCTGTTTTGATGTACTAGTATCTAAGCATCTATGGTTGATTCCTTAACCGAGACCCTCTCAGATTATGGAGATGAAATCGCCATCGAGCTGCGCAGCAGTGCTGGTGCTCCTGTGGAGGTGCCACATAACTTCCAGGTGGACTTTGTCTGGAAGTCAACATCTTTTGACCGGTTAGTCCTGCTATATCTTTTACTAGTCCTTTAAACTGTTTCCATTTACTTTGCTACATGTAGCTATACAGTATAATTCACCCAAAAATATTAGGAGTAGTTCACTCAACATTTCAAATTCATTTCACTTATTTATTTTCATGTCAATTTAAATTACTCAATTTCTAAATTTAAAAAAATTATTTCGTGCATGCAAATTAAACATTTATGAAAAATGCATGCAAGAGTATTTTAGTACTGAGATGCTACTTTCCTTTGTATTAATATTCTTAATTAGTATTTATTTTTATAATTTAAATGTAAATTTAAAAGTTTTATTAAATTTTTTATTTATTTTTGTTATATATATATATATATATATATATATATTATTATTTTTTTTTGCATATGTCTGTGTAGGTTTTATTCCGGTGTGATTTTTAGTACATGAGGTTAAACTATAAAATGAAATGAGAAATGTTGCCTTCTCAACTAGCTGAAACTAAAATATATTTTGAAATATTTTATTTATATTTTATTATTCCAAAAAAAGAAAATTTTATTTACATGCCTTCATGTTTATCCAAACGTGTTTGTTTTGTATGGGCTGATTAAAATTATGAAGAATACACTGGTTTTATTCATATTTGAAATTAATGTATATTTATATATTTTCCATTTTAATTTTAGTTTTATTATTTATAAAAAAATATGTAAAATAGTTTTTTTGTTTTTGTCATTTTGCATTTTTGTTGGTCCATGTGTTTTTTATAAAAAAAGATTTATATTTTAGTTTGTTATTAAAACTAAATAAAAAAAGACTAATTTGTTGCAACTAACTGAAATAAATGCATAATTTTTTTTTTAAGTTAACACTTTATTTCAAGTAACAGAATTTTTTTTTTTTTTTTTTAGTTTAGTTTAGAATTTAGTTAGTTTAGAATAATAATTATGCAATTAACCATGCCATCACACTCTATGGAGCTTTCCAAATCCAAAAAGATCATAAATGATTGCATAATAAACACATTTTTCACATAAAGCTGTCATATATGACATCTCAAGTTATATAATGCATGAGTCTCACAGACTTCTCCTGAGATTTTTCTGTTTGTCTTTTGCAGGGTTTTTTTTTTTAGTTTAAAAGTTTCAGTCCCGATTATTTGTGACTGTATGAAAAAAAACACCTGTGTTCCAATTATAATTTTCAAATTAACTGTTTTTGTTTGTCTTATGTAGAATGCAGAGCGCCTTGAAGACGTTTGCGGTGGACGAGACCTCGGTGTCCGGCTACATCTACCATAAACTGCTGGGTCACGAGGTGGAGGACGTTATCATTAAATGCCAGCTGCCCAAACGCTTCACTGCGCAGGGCTTGCCAGACCTCAACCACTCGCAGGTACAGAACCGTCCCCTCCTCTGATTCAGCCCTTCGTCTTCAGGTTTCTGAAACTCATCTTGTTTTGGCGTGATGTAGGTTTATGCTGTGAAGACGGTGCTTCAGCGACCCCTGAGTCTGATCCAGGGGCCTCCAGGAACCGGAAAGACTGTCACTTCTGCCACCATCGTCTACCATCTGGCCAGACAGGGCAACGGGTGAGACGCGTTCCCTGATTCTACAGTGCATTATACTCTCAAGTTCATTCATTTAGTTAAAAGGCCACTATATTGAATATTTAATCTCATGTCATTTTATAAATATCTTATAGTTGTAATATTAGGGTCCTAAGATTTCCACAATATGGAAAATATGGAATCTCAATCCAGTATTAAAATGATGCAAAATGTCTGGGAATTTGGTACATTTTTATTTAATAATAAAAAAAAACAAATGTAGAACTGTACCCTTCAAATTTGTCTCTAAAATATAAAATCTCTGAAAGACTACTATTTAAATATGTTAAATATATGAAGTGTTGTTTATAGAAAAAATAAGGTTGAAGAAATTGTGACGCATATTATTATTGTACAGTAGAATAGTTCTCAAAGAGTAATAATAATACATTTAATAATTAATTTTTTGAGGATTGTCGCAGTCATGTTTTGATTATATTTTATGCTATGTTTGATGACCAATGGTTTTTATAATACATATGAATTAAATCATAGATTAAAAACAAACACACATTTTTCTATTATTGTAAAAATTGTATGTTGTTAAAATAAAACAGAATTTGGGGGGAAATAAAACTTGATTTCTTAAGGCCAATATTTTTATATAAATATATATAATAAATTACTGTTAAATTGTATAGATTTCATGATTTCAATAATTACGCATGCTTTTTGATTTGTAAAATTAAATTTTACCTTTAAAACGGATCCAGAATTCATTTTATGCTCAAAAATTAGAAGCGGAAAAAATTGAATCTAGAAAATTGTAAACCGAAAAAAAGTAAATTTGGGGAAAATAGGGCAAAATAATAACGGAGTGTTTGTTTTTGTGTCAATCTCATGGTTTAGTCCGGTTCTGGTTTGTGCTCCGAGTAACATCGCAGTGGATCAGCTGACAGAGAAGATCCATCAGACGGGACTGAAGGTGGTTCGTCTGTGCGCTAAGAGTCGTGAGGCCATCGATTCCCCGGTGTCTTTCCTGGCTCTGCACAATCAGATCCGCAACATGGACAGGTGCAGACTTTTCTGTTCTTAATTTGATCTCTGTGTTTGTGAATGAATGCTTCGGTAAGGCTGGCATTCCCATTATTATCACTCAGATTTAGGGTTGAGATATAAATGCTTTGTAGCGTGGCAGAGATCTTATGAGGACTGATGTGTGTCTGTCTTTTTTGCAGCATGCCAGAGTTGCAGAAACTGCAGCAGCTGAAGGACGAAACTGGCGAGCTGTCGTCTTCTGATGAGAAACGCTACCGAGCTCTCAAACGAACCGCTGAGAGAGAGTTGCTCATGGTAAACCTTAGACACTAAATGCTGGAAAATACACAGCGAAATTACGTTTTTCTGGAGTCTGAAGTTGAGTTTTCAGTGTGTTTATTTATATAAACGCTGCAGGCGGTGGAGCACAATAATGCATAAACAGTTTTCTTTGGCACTGGAAATTCTAAATTTGAATTTTGCACTAAAATATCAAAATTCAAATCATATTCGAATTTAAAATGCATAATTTCAGTTAGGGTGAAGAAAAGCTTTTGGCTTCTCTCCTGAGGCCACAAGAGGGCGCTTCAAGCTAAATATCACTAATGCATGTTTATTCAAAGCATAAGAAAGCATGACTGTGGAAAAAAAAATTTATTTAAAATAATCTTAATAAACCAATTATAGTTAATTAAGTTGGTTAAACAACTATAAACAAAACCGCATCATGTATGCATGCATAGTTAAATGATAGAACGGAACACTGAATGTGAATTTACCCGGGGCTTATAAGGCAGCCTCCTTAATGCACACCTAAAATACAAATGCAATGTTTTTGCATTCGAATGTGGATTTTTATTTTAAATTCGACGAATATTCGAAATTATATATTTTTTTAAAGCCCTACTGGAAAAAGTTCTAATATTCTTTGTCTCTGTCTCTCAGAATGCAGATGTGATCTGCTGCACATGTGTGGGTGCGGGTGACCCTCGTCTGGCTAAGATGCAGTTTCGCTCCATCCTCATCGATGAGAGCACACAGGCCACGGAGCCCGAGTGCATGGTGCCAGTGGTGCTCGGGGCCAAACAGGTGTGTGACAGGACACGCTCACCTTTATCCGATGTTTATTAATCTGTAAACAATTTGCACATTGTGTATGTTAGCACACAGACATTACATGATTTAAATATGCTATGATTTCTAGAAAAGTTGTACCTGAATATAAATCACATCTGGTCAAAATTGCAGTGTTGAGAGAAAAAACAGACAAGTCGCATTTTATGATTACATTCAGAAATAATGCAAAATTCTGGTAAATAAAACCCAATGTGTTTTAGTTTCATACACTTCACAAAGAATCTTTCACATTTAATCAGGTGAATTTACCTGACAAAATATTAACATAATAAAAACTAAATTAGTAAAGTTTTACCCTCAATTAAATTGAAAACAGAAAACTAAAAAACACTGCATTTAATCCAATCCTTGTATTCACATATATTTATGACACACATTTACTAAGTTCAAAAAACAATGATCGCCAATGATTTCTGATATTTTTTAGTAAAAATATATCAACTACAGTGTTTTCTGCTTTAACACTTTAAATGACGTGATATAGAGATTAAAAGTGAGCGAAAGGAAGAACATAAATTTTTCTATAAATGTTAAGTTAATTTCAGTACGAAAGTCACTTTGGATTATTTAAAAATACAAATCCCTTTACGTTTCTTATGCCGTATTTTTCGGACTATAAGTCGCACCTGAGTATATGTGGCATCAGTCCGAAAACACGTTATAATGAGGAAAAAAAACATATATAAGTCGCAATGGACTATAAGTCGCATTTATTTAGAACCAATAGAAAACATTACCGTCTACAGCCACGAGAGGGCGCTCTATGTGTTCAGTGTAGACTACAGGAGAACTGAGCAGCATAGAGTGCCCTCTGGCGGCCGGAGACGGTAATGTTTCTCTTGGTTCATTTTTCTTGGTTCAGGTCAAATTAATTTTGATAAATAAGTTGCACCCGACTATAAGTCACAGGACCAGCCAAACTATGAAAAAAAGTGCGACTTATAGTCCGGAAAATACGGTTATAAAAAAGGTGACTTATGTTCCAGAAAATCCAGTACTTTAAATCTGTGTGACTGTAAATGATCTGTTTAGTAAGTGTACCGTCTTCTCCCTCTGAAAGCTGATTCTGGTGGGTGACCACTGTCAGCTGGGTCCTGTGGTCATGTGTAAGAAGGCAGCTAAAGCAGGTCTGTCTCAGTCTCTGTTTGAGAGGCTGGTGGTCCTGGGCATCAGGCCCATCCGTCTGCAGGTGCAGTACCGCATGCACCCGGCCCTCAGCGCCTTCCCTTCAAACATCTTCTACGAGGGCTCTCTGCAGAACGGAGTCACCGCTGGTACGGCATCTCAACTTATTCAGTGTTTGTTTAAAATTAACTTGTGTTGATATTGAATTAAAAAGGTCATGAACTGCCTTTTGATTATTTTGTGCTGTTCTCTGAGGTCCACTTATAATGTTAATATTATTAAAAACATCATAATTCAGAAAACAATGTTCTTAGAACGTTTCCTCTCAACATTATGAGAATGTATCTCATAGTAATAATGTCAGGGACGTTCCATTGACAGAATTTTAAGCACAGGCCTATTTGTTCCAACACTGACATGATATTTCAACATCATATGACCCCTTTAAAGGGACAGTTCACTCAAAAATAAGTTACCCCATGATTTTCTCTTCTTCAAGCCATCCTAGATCTATATGACTTTCTTCTTTCAGACGAACACAATCAGAGTTACTTTAAAATATTTATAGATATCTTTCTTATACAAATGCATCGCTTCGCTTCAGACGACCTTTATTAACCCTCGGGCGCCATGTGGAGCTCTTTTTATGATTAATGGATGCAGTTTATTTTGGTTCAAAATCTCATCACCCATTCACTGCCATTATAAAATTGGGAAGATCCAGGACATCCCATAGGTATTTGTCTGAAAGAAGAAAGTCAAATACACCTAGAATGGCTTGAAGGTGAGAAAATCATGGGGTAATTTTCATTTTTGGGTGTACTATGCCTTTAAATTCAGTTTAGATAGAGTTGTTTAGTTATATAGAGATTATATTCTGTGTGTCACGTTGGTGATGTTCTGTTGTTCTCCAGCTGATCGCATCAAGAAAGGCTTTGACTTTCAGTGGCCTCAGCCCGATAAGCCCATGTTTTTCTACGTGACCCAGGGCCAAGAGGAGATCGCGAGCTCTGGCACCTCTTATCTCAACAGGTAGATCTAAACATCCCACTCTCAACACAAATATCAGATGCATGTTGCACACAAAATGCTTTCTCAGAACAGCAAGGCTCATTGTGATAGGCTGGCTTTGTGCAGAACTGATTCAAAAAAAGTCAAAACCTTTGAAAATCCATAAGCTTATTAATAAATGCTCCTTACCAGCATTAGATGAAGTTTATTCAAAGGGCCAGTCTGATACAATCATCTCTGTGTTCAGGACTGAGGCGTCTAATGTGGAGAAGATCACAACCCGTCTGCTGAAGGCCGGAGCCAAACCTGACCAGATCGGCATCATTACACCCTACGAGGGCCAGCGCTCTTACCTGGTGCAGTACATGCAGTTCAGCGGCTCTCTGCACACCAAACTATACCAGGTACAGATCTGTTACATACGTTTACTCTAAACCCTCACTTAGGGTGTCAAAAAAAAGCGCGTTTTGGTGAAAGATAGATTTACTGTAGTAGTGGCTCTTTTTAATGGCTGTTTGTCATCCAGTATCACGCTGCAGCGTGTCAGAGTAATGTATTGATGCGTGTGTGTGTCTACAGGAGGTGGAGATCGCCAGCGTGGATGCGTTCCAGGGCAGAGAGAAGGACTTCATCATCCTGTCTTGTGTCAGAGCTAATGAGCACCAGGGCATCGGCTTCCTGAACGACCCACGGCGTCTCAATGTGGCGCTAACCAGAGCCAGGTAACAAAAGCAGACTCTTAGAGAATGGAGGGAATTTCCATTCAGAATCATTCAAGAGTCTGTATGCACTGCACAGAATCCAGTCATAAAATGGAATTTATTACCCTGGAATGTCTCAGAATTTGACTTAATCAACATAATCAAATTGCAGGGTAGTGTTTGTGTATATTAAACCAGAAAGAGACTGCTGTTTAGAATCTAGAGCTGCTCTGAGAGAAAACTGTCATCACATACACACACAAACTCAAAGCTCTTCACTAGAACCCACCAGTAATTTGAAGAAATTAGGAAAGTTAAATTACTTAATTTAATTTACGTAACTTAATGCAGAGTATATGTTCTTAAAGTAATGATAAAAACAAATTATTTTATTAAAACATTTTTAAAAAATGTTTACATTTAAACTGTAAACCTCTGATGTGCAATGTCAAAAAATAAAAGGAACCGTTAAATGTTAAAATTTGATTATATTTTAAAAAGTAAAACTATTTAAATGAAATTTGATTGCTATGGTTTTTGATAATAAATTTGCATTCAATCATAAAACACAGAATCCAGAAAAAGTAGGGCAGTGGTATTGCTAAAATTTTAATTAATTCTGAATTCGATAGACATGCTTTTTGATTATTAACATGCATTAAAATATTCAACTGGAATCCAGAATTTTTTTTTTTTTTTTTTTTATGTATATTGCGTATGTTATATTTATTTGTGCATATTTTATGCATTTTTGGAAAAAAAGCTGATTTATAAAATGTTTTCCTTGTGTGTGTTTGTGTGCGTGTGTGTGTGTGCAGATATGGCGTGATCATTGTGGGCAACCCTAAGGCTCTGTCCAAGCAGCCTCTGTGGAACCACCTGCTCAACTACTACAAGGAGCAGAAGGTTCTGGTGGAAGGACCGCTCAACAACCTGAGAGAGAGCCTCATGCAGTTCAGCAAACCACGCAAGCTGGTCAACACCATCAACCCTGTGAGTAACACACACACACAGTCACAGTCAGGGCTTCTTCTGGCTCTTTTTCATGCTGATTCACATGCACGGCTGTACATGCATGCAAAGCTGCTTAATTATAAGTGCATTTAAAAATAAGCATTGCATTAATAGTGCTTCTGTATTAGTGCTTTCTTATGCATCTGTAGCATTACATTCACCACCAAGATAACAAAAAAATTTATAAGCATAAGTCGCAAAATGCTTCTCCTAATAGTGTAAATGTGTGTTTCAGGGAGCCCGTTTCATGAGTACTGCCATGTATGACGCGAGAGAGGCCATGATTCCTGGATCTGTGTATGATCGCAGCAGCACTGGTGAGAAAACCATCACATAACCATTGCTCATGTCTCACTGCAGTTGTAGTTAGTTCTAATTTAGTTTCTTATTTTTCCTGTATCTCAACGTATAAATTAATTTAATTGGTTAGTTTAAGCATCAACCAGATGAATCCACTTCTATTCGGTTATATTTAACTAAATAAATAAATATAATATATAATTGAAATAAACAAACTTTTACAAAACATATTTAACTAAAACATTTTAAGCAAAAGCGAATAAAGAAAACACGAAATAATATTATATATATATATATATATATATATATATATATATATATATATATATATATATATATATATAATATAAAAGAAAAAAAAAATGTAATTGTAATTTATATACAAATTCTAAAATGAATATGAAAAATATAAAACACAGTTCAAAATAGAAACAAAAATCATAATAATGTATCGATGATAATATAATAACACTGTTATTTCATGATGGACCTGCTTTAGTAATGCTTATTTGTGACAAATATTGTAATGTAATTTGTCACTCGTTTGTCTTTGCAGGGCGTCCTTCTAATATGTACTTCCAGACTCATGACCAGGTCGGTATGATCGGGACGGGGCCGAACCCCATGGGCTCCATGAACATCCCCATCCCGTTCAATCTGATGATGCCTCCCATGCCTCCGCCTGGGTACCTGGGACAGGTGAACGGACCCGCAGCCGGTGAGAGAAAACCCCAAAACACTCCATTAAGACACCTTGACTAACATTAGAAGCAGTGTTGGGGGGTAACGTATTACAAGTAATGTAAGTTACATAATCAGATTACTTTTTCAAGTAACTAGTAAAGTAATGCATTACTTTTTCATTTACATCCGCCAGTTACTTTGTTTTCCCATGTACTGACAAGTCTCCTGGAAGTACAGAGGGGTACATGAAGTTTTAGACTTAATGTGAATGTGCATTAATTCATCCTACAGATTTAGTATTCATCAAAATGAATTAAAACGGTGAAATACAAACTCGGAATATGACGCAAACCAGAAATAATTAAATATGTAAAATAGCACAAATGTATCTAATCCATTTTATTAACTAATATCTTTGCTGCTTTCCTTTGATGATCCAGTTTAAACATACTAACTTAGCAAAAATGACTTTAGATAAACTAACTATTGTGCTTCATTGTTTGGAACGCATTACGCTCCATGAAAAGTAACGTAATTAGTTGCTTTTTTTCAGGGAATAAGACAATATTGTAATGCATTACTTTCAAAAGTAACTTTCCCCAACACTGATTAGAAGTGAACTCTATTTGGCTCCTTTAATGAGTTTAGCTACATGTGAAGGTTGAAGCGGGAATCAGGAATATTAATCAGTTCTCTCTCTCTCTGTTTACAGGTCGTGGTGCTCCTAAAGGAAAGACCGGGGGTCGTGGAGGTCGTCAGAGGAACCGTGGCACCGGTAATCACGGCAGCGGTCAGGCCAACATGCCGAACAGCCAGGCCAGTCAGGATCTAGTGTCCCAGCCCTTCTCTCAGGGTCCACTGACCCAGGGCTACATCACCATGAGCCAGCCGTCACAGATGAGCCAGCCTGGACTGTCCCAGCCCGAGCTCTCTCAGGTGATCTCACATCACCACATTTGAGTGGGATGCTATAAGCCTCTCGAGTCTGGGTCGAAGCTACCTTGTTTTGGTAATCCTAAAGTTTTAAATTCAGTGTTTGGTCGTTTGTGTGAAACAGGATAGCTACCTGGGTGATGAGTTCAAATCCCAGATGGACGTGGCGCTTTCCCAGGATTCCACCTACCAAGGAGAACGGGCATATCAACACGGAGGAGTGACTGGACTCTCACAGTACTAGAGTGTAAGACGACACACACACACACACACACACACACACATCTTACAAGACCACACATACACTCCCGTTCAAATGTTTGGAGTCGGAAGGCTTTTTGAAACAACGTAACCTTGACTCATTAAACAGATCAAAAGTAACAGTAAAGACATTTGGAATGTTACAAAGATTCTATTTCAAATAAATGCTGTTCTTTTGATCTTTCTGTTCATCTGTGAATCCTGAAACATTTATGCATCACGGTTTAGACAAAAATGTTTCTTGAGCAGCCAATCAGAATATTAGAATGATTTCTGAATAAATACTATATAGACATAAAAAATACAAATAAGTAAAATGATTAAAATACCATTAACTATTACATTAAAAATAATTTATAACGATTATAGAAATAAAAGAAAAATAATAAAAATTACTAAAACTAACTAAAATTAAAAACAAAATCTAAAAATTAAAGAAACTATATTAAGTTTTTATGTTTATAATAAATTTAAACTAATACGAATTAAAGAAAAACGCAAAAAAGTTACTAAAACTAAATTTTATAATCTAAAAAATGACCTCAGTGAAGCCCAGTTTTAAAACCTGATGTTTTTGGTTCAATTTAAAAACAGTAGCTAATTAGTTTACAATAGCATCTTTGTGTGTATGTTTTTCTACTTATCTACCCTCTACGAACACCTTGACAATTGAATCGCCATTGGCTAGTAAATATTTTAGTTTACTCGCCAGACTGATTGATATATATATATATATATATATATATATATATATATATATATATATATGTATATATATATATATGTATGTGTGTGTGTGAGAGAAAGCGACGGTGATTTGTGCGCCTTCACACTAGAGTTTACGGTGCCTACATCAAAAACAGGTTATCTGAGAAGTTATTAGACATTGGCTAATGTTAGATATCATTTATTCGCCAGAATGAAGATTTAGTCACAATGTAGAAAGTTGTATATTTAGCTCCAGTTTGCTTTTTTCTAGCCATTTATGAATGGAGAACCACCTCATGTGTGTAAGTCCCCCATTGCTAACGCTGTTGTGTTTCTCCGTCTGTGTCCGCAGGTTGTTGGAACAGGAGCTAGGCCTGTGCTGTGCTTAGTTCATCAGCATTTTAAATATGGGTAAATATAAAAAAAGAACAAACATGGATGCCCGTTTACCACTGTTACAACTGAAGCACCATGGTGTGAGAGCAACAGGAGAGAATCAAACCAATCACAGGAGGGAGTAAAGCTGGACAGGACGAACGAGATCGTGTGAGTGGCGGACTACACATCCACCATTCGTTGAGGAGAGGGGAGACGCAGTGTTAGGAGGAGACCAAACACGAGATCTTCGATCTGCAACTCTGCAGCGTGAAGGAGGCTCCTGGAGCGCAAGGGACCCTTCCCGGCCTCCTCTCTCTCTCTCTCTCTCTCTCTCTCTCTCTCTCTCTCTCTCTCGAGCCGGGCTGCCGACGTCAGCCTCAGGCCTTGCCCTGTCAACAGAGACGGAGCCAAGATGAAGTTCTCTTAAAACTACCTGCAGAAACCACGCTTGCTCTGTCGTCTCCACGAGCTGAGAGAGGGGGTGACGTATTTAAAGTAATTACAAACGCTTTCCAAGCAGCTGATTTCCGGGAAAATAAAGAGTGCCCCTCAAAGTTGACATCTGACATTCGGGTTCTACCACCGCACATCTTTGAGAGAACGGACGCTTGTGGGAAGAGTTTTCACGGTTTGTTTCATTCGCTTCGGAGCGCCTCTCGTCTCCAACCAAGGTGCTAGGACACTCTGAAGGACGATTCAACTTTGAGGAAAGGGTAACAAACGGAGGGCCTGTCACATCTCGTCTGCTCTCCGCTAGGTGATTTGGGTTAGAAATGGCTTTGGGATATTTCTTTTTTTTTTTTTCTTTTAAATTCCTTTTTGTCCCCTGCCGAAGGGATCTATCCTTTCCTATTTCCCTCTGTTTTAAAATGTTTTTTGTTCGACTAGAATAAAAGCAGTCAAGTAGAACCGCTCTATTTAGCTTTGCTTGATTTAAATGTGGCTTAAAAATCAATCCAGATCACCCGGATCTGTGTGTCGGGAACGTCGTCGGAAATCTGGTGAAACTTCTGTTCGATGTAACATGTCAATCACAGCAAACTCCTCCCACTGCTATTCTGTCCAATCAGATGAAACCCGATCATCTGAATCTTTTCTATTTGGTACGAGACAGATGTGTCAATCACAGTAGACCCCTCCCACTGCTATGCTGTCCAATCAGGACGCAGTCGTATTGTTGTTGCGTCTCAGAGACCGCCGCACAGACAGGTGAGATTCTCGCTGTTTTAGTGTCTGACTTTAAGAGGCTCGTCTTGCACTCTTGCGTTATGATGTCAGAGAGAGCGGGCGTTTTTTACGCTCCCAACAGATGTGTGTGTGTGTGTGTGTTTCCTCCTCCATTATTATTTGTGTTGTGGTAGATTGTAGTTTTGCATTTCCCCCATTCTAGTTGCTTTTTCCTCCTCTTCTTAGTAGCTTGTATTTTTATTTGTATGCAATCTGACGTGAAGTTCTCAGTGTGGAAATTGCTCAAGTTTCTTTGGTTTCGACGGACCCATTCAGAGTTTTACGGCAGCTTTTAACATCTTTTCCGACCGATCCAGTCGCCTCAACTTTGTACTTTTACTTTAAAGTGTTTGTACCTTGATGTTACTCCACACTTGCAGCCCTTTAGACTTTAATATTACCCAAGTACCACCACTCGCATTTTATACCATCGAGCACAAGATGTATTTTGAGTTCTCTTTTTTTTTTTTTTTTTTTTTGCCCACAAGACAATCATGATTCGTTCATAACCAAGGTCGCAAAAATGTTGATGCGACTGATATATTCAGACTTTTCCAATGTTAACCTCTGATTTTAGAATTAACTCATTCTCTGAAAATCCTTGAACAGGTTTAGTTTTCACATTTCATACTTCATTTGTTAACGTCAGTGCTCGGATTTGATATGACATCAGCCAAATGTTTTCCAATCAGATCCTAACATCCACAACAAGGCCAAGGTGATCCACAGCCATGCGTTCTGGTTATTATCGAGTGTGAAGAGACTGGGATATTCTGAGGGTCTGCTGCGAAAGTTGCTTCAGATTTCATTGAAATCTACAACACATTTAAATGCTTTAACTTGCAGTGAAGAGGAACGTTGGATAAACATCAGGATATGAAGTATAATTCAGGATTTTGTTTTGTGGAAAAAGTTTCCACCCCCACGATATGTACTTCTTGTAACGTTATGAATAAATGTTGATTTCTTTCACCAGATGCAGTTCTTCATTGTCTTGTGAATTATCTATTATGAAGCTTAAATATTGAATATGCATGCCAGTTTCTACCACAGAATTAAAAAATGCAAATAAAATTCCAACTTCTTTTTTTTTTTTTTTACTTTCATTGCATATTTAAATTGCTGTGTCCTAGATTACAGTTCACTTCTGGCATTTACTTTCTTTTCCCAAACTGATTTCTTGTGGTCTCAATTTAGTTGAAGTGAAAATTAGAAAAGGTTTTGCTCGATGCAAAAGTCTTTCAGATATTTGTATTAATTGCAGAAACTCCCTGCTGTAATGTGTCATCCTCTTTAGTGATAGAGCAGGTCTGATGTGGCGTTTTCATCGATCACACATTAAACCTACTGTGCTTTTTATCTAAGGTCACACAAGGTCAGACTTAATTATTGGACGTTGAATTAGTTTGACACACTCTTATTACATGTTACTTGCTGTTACACCTTATGAAAGGTCCACTCACACACATATGTATTATATTTGCATATATATATATATATATATATATATATATATATATATATAAAAATACAAATCATGGCTGTCCCTTCACTATGAAGAACCTTTTATGAAGGGTTTTTTTTTTCTGAAAAATGCTTTGTTTCTATTATCATAACACCATAGACTGTGTGTGTGTGTGTGTGTGTATATATATATATATATATATATATATATATATATATATATATATATATTATACCCGTATTTTTCGGATTATAAATCGCACCTGAGTATAAGTCGCATCAGTCCAAAAATACGTCATGACGAGGAAAAAAACATAAGTCGCACTGAACTATAAGTCGCATTTATTTAGAACCAAGAACCAAGAGAAAACATTACCGTCTACAGCCGCGAGAGGGCGCTCCATGATTTCAGTGAATGCTACAGGAGCACTGAGCAGCATAGAGCGCCCTCTGGCGGCTGGAGATGGTAATGTTTCCTCTTGGTTCATTTCTCTTGGTTCATGTCAAATTAATTTTGATAAGTCGCACCTGACTATAAGTCGCAGGACCAGCCAAACTATGAAAAAAAAGTGTGACTTATAGTCCGGAAAATACGGTGTATATATATATATATATATATATATATATATACACACAAACATACATACACACTTAATAAATATATGCATGTGAAAATGTAGAATCCACAATGTTGAAGTCATGAAAAAGTTAACTGGCCATTGTTAGAAAAAACAATGTGCGTGTGTTTCTAACAGTGCCCATATTTTTAAAGATACTTTTTCATGAATTTAGTCGGTATTAATTTTTACATGCATGCATTCACTTTTTTTTTACAGTGGCCACATCTTTAAACATATGTGACCAAAATAATATATAAATAATAATATGTCCAGAAAACTAGTTTTACTGCAGTTTGTAGGCGAGGAAGGTTTGTGGTGTCTCATTAGGGTTACATCAGCACAAATGTCTGCAATGATGAACGGATCTTCTCGCTCTAATCACTAGAGGGCGAGAGGCGCCGCAATGATGCTGCAGTTCCCCTTCTTGTCCGCTGGGCGGCGGCGCGCGAGTCTCTTAAAAAAATACCCGCCAGCGGCAGCGCTCGAGCACAGAGCGGCGGGAGGCGCGGGACATCAAAGCCAAACTGGTTACAAAGTAACAGTCGCGGCTCGTCATCAAAGTCGCTGCGGGAAGCAATAGAACGCGGAGCGTGCAGCCAGCGGGCCTTTCCCGCGAGTCCGCGTGCTTGCTGAACTAAAACCAAAGACAAACGCGGGGAAAAGAGGAACTGACGCGCGCTCTCGGTCATCACGTTCAGTTTCTGCGGCTGTTGCATTCTCGTGCTGCCATGCACATATATGCCGCATAGAAAGAGTCCAGACGCGGATTACACCCTACAGGCTGCGAACAGTTGCTCCAGAACAGGAACGAGAGTTTGACATCCTGTGTGTTTTCAACGACATGGGGTAAGAGTCGCATTTATACGAACTTAACTGAGCGAAACTGAAGCCAGGAGAACTTGCCAGAGCGCTTAGTTACTGCAACTGCGTTAGAGACTTCATATGATATAAACCGCTTATATATCTCAAAGCAAATATTGACTTATACTGTGGAGATAGTCATCATATACTTGTGGATTTGACACAGTATAACATGCTATGATACATCTAAACAACGTTCTTTAATTGTGTGAAATATTATCATTACACATGAAGTTTTTTTCAACTCGTATAAAAAAGTGACCTGCGAGAAAGCTGAAAGGTGATTGAACTGCATGGTGACCAGAAACACACACTTAACATTTAAATCTTGATGTAGAAAATCAGACTCATGGACATGATAAATACATTTTATTAAATAAAAGCAATTCATATTAAAATGTAATAATTATTTGCATTATTAGAATGAGTCCACTAGCTTGACCCAAATATGTCATGAATTTTCTCACTATTTAAATTATATCTGTTTGGGTGGGTTTATGTTTAATTCTTTTCTTTTTCTCATTTCTAATGGCAGAAAAAGACCCTCATCTGTCCAGTAAGAAGAATGTTTCCGTTGCACAGAGAGAGGTAGGTCATGATATAATATCTTTATCAGATCCCTTGTTCAAGGTGTTTTTTTTATTTTTTATTAATAAACCAATATGATTATTTGATCTATTTTTAAAACAACTGCTAACAATCATTTTACAGAATCTACAGAGAAAATAATGTTTATTATTATTTTGCAATGTTGCAAATTTAATATAGTGTCCATTAATTTTAAGAGTGTATGCATTTTAAAATATAAACATGTCATTTTGTGTATGTCTCATTGTTCATCATTAAGAATGTGTAAATCAGAGAGCTTGCTTTCTGAAAATTAAAAATTAAACAATGCATTTTGGGGTTATTATAGTAACTATGACCAAAATAAATAAACCTTTCTGTACTTAAAATAAAAATACACATAGAATAAAATCTATTTAAAACTCCTTTAAACTGATTTAAATTTAGTTTGACTTGATTTGCTAAAATAACTAAAACTGTAATAAAAACTGGATAGACATAAACAAAAATGAAAAAATAATTATTCAAATCTAATAAAAACTATAAAAGCATGTCAGTGATGCTAAAATAACACTGATGCACTTCAAGCCAAGTCATCTTTAATTTTATAGAGCATTAAAAAATACAGACTGTTGTAAAGCGGCACATAGAGAAATGCAAGAACATGCAAGAATCACTTTGTAAAATGGACAAAGCACCTGTTTTTAATGGAATGAGCCATTTATCCTGCTCTTTGTAGGGCTTATTATGCAGGAATTATGACTGCATAGATAAAGAGAGATTTCTTCTCGTACTGTATTAATCTCTTGGAGAAATGACACCGAAGATGAAAAAGGTCATAGGATGTTTCTTATAAAACAGCCAGTATTGTGTTTTTTTTTCAGTTGCCCTGACGACTGTACAATGTATTTTCTGCAGTGTCTCAAGTGTCCATCTCAGTGTGCTGGATGCTTTATAGATGATCATAAAGCTGTCTTGACCTTCACTGGTTAAATCAGTAGAGTTGTGATGGTGCAGTTAATTAGTTCAGTAAGGTGTGATGCTGTCGGGTCAGAACACGCCTGGCCTAATTTCTTCTTTCTCGCTGGATTGTCCTTCAAACGATCCCACTTTGATTTAAAGGAACAGTTCACCCAAAAATGAACATTTGCTGAAAATGTGCTCACCCTCAGGCCATTCAAGACTAGGATGAGTTTGTTTCTTCATCAGATTTGGAGAAATGTTGCATTGCATCAGTGCCTCATCAATGTATGCTCTGCAGTGAATGGGTGCCGTCAGAATTAGAGTCCAAACAGGTGAACTATTCCTTTAATTTTCAATATTTAAAATCATATCTCTATGTTTGGTGAGCACAGTGAAAGATTATATTAGTGGTCGACCGATATGTGTTTTTTTGACTACCGATATCTTTGAAAGCAGTGTGGCCGATATAAAGCCGATATGATTTTATAAATTCTTATTATTAATATTTAAGAAATTTTAAATCATTTGACTGGATTAAAAAATAAATGTGTAAAAGAAACAATGCTTATGCTTTAGATGACAGTATTTTTCACAAAAAAATAAATATTTAATAAAAAATGAAATATTTTGAAAAAGGAAGTTTGTGTGCATCGGGAATCATATTTTTCAAATAAAGCTTAATTCTGTCAGCAAATGAGAAAGTATTAAATAGGCCTAATATAAAAGCAATTCTTATAATACTTTCTGTATACATTAATTCCTTTGTTAAACCGTTCTATCGGATTATTAGTTAGACTTCTACCTGTATTAGACAGAAATGTTAACAACAACGACGAACAGGAGAGACTGTGTGAGCACTGTGTGTGGTCAGGCGCTGCTGCTTTCAGCACCGTCAAAATAAAAGTCCCACCTCGAACACATCGGCCAAGCATAAAACGTATCGGCCGATGCCTATATTTGAAAAATGTCAATTATCGGCCGATATATCGGTCGACCACTAGATTATTTAGTGTCTTTCTGTATATCCTACTTCTAGAATAAAGATGCAGCATGAGGTTAATTTCTCAGTAACAATTCCTAGTAATTGCCTAATTACATAAATCTGGAAAAAGGCAATTAGAGCTGAAATGCAAATGGAAAGCTTGAGGGTTCAGTGATCTCTAAACACACACACACACACACCCAGTGTAGAATATAACAGTGAGCATCTAATGGTCTCTTGCCGTTGTGTTTAGAGATAATACAGCGATTACATTTGATTAACATGTATTATTTTCCTAGTCGGCTGCATTGCTGAAAGGTTAACATGAAATTACATGTAGAACCCATGTGAATATCTGTTTATTCCCGTGATACCCAGCTGTATTTTCAGCATCAGCGTCACATGATCTACAGAAATAATTCTATTATGCTGAATATTTTTGTGGATGCATGTGGATGCATTTAATTTTTTCCAGGATTCTTTGATAAATAGTAAGGTTAAAAAGAACAGCATTTATTTGAAATCTTGTGCAACGTTACTATTATAAATGCCTTTACTTTTGAGCAATTTAATGCACCCTTGATGAATAAAAGAATTGCACTTATTAAAATTTTTTTTGAACAGTAGCATAGTGTATTACAGTAATGCTCGAGATTCATTAGCACACATTATTCTACAGGAAACTTTAGTTTTATGATAATATGATCAGAAATGTTTCAGCGACACGTTTGTCGACATGTTACAAACTGCATTGATGGATTACAAATGAAGGTCTGAGACGTGTGGGTCGCTCTGCTTGATCTGGTGCCCGGTGCAGTTGGTTTCCTGCTGAAAGTCATTAACGGCGGTCGATCTCTCACGCTAGATAGTTAACAGCCCCTCGGCTCGTTACTGGGTGCCTCGTAATCAGCCCGAGGTGAGAAATTGACAGATGAAGGCGCTGCGCTGATCACAGAGACCCGTCGTGTGTGAAGCCTGGAGACTTACCCCATGGCATTCTGGGAATTCAGGCCAGGCTATAAGAAGCGAGGTGGCGTCCGTAAGACCAGGAGGAGAAAGTGATCTCAAATCCTCGAGTGTGTGTGTGTGTGTGTGTGTGTGTGTGGAGAGATGCAGAAGGATTAGACGGATACTTGAGTGATCGAACTAAAATTCATCAGCCTCTTTGTTGAATATTTAGACAAATGCAGTTATTTTTTAGACTGTTTTTTTGTTCAACCATTGTTGCAGAGAGGATTCACATTTACATTTTAGAATTCATCAAGACACTTTTATTCAAAATGACTTACAAAAGAGGAACAAAAGCAATTTGTTAGAGCAGCAATATTCATAATATACAGTGGCAGGTTTCATTAGATTACTACAAGGTAATGTTTTTAATTAAGATTCAAAACTTGGTTTGTAACTCATAAATCAGTACTTTTTACTCAAAACGTCACTGTTCAAACGTTTGGGGTCAGTATAGGATCTTTGAAAGGATTTTATATTTTAATTAACCAAGGATGCATTCAATTGATCAAAAGATTTCTATTTCAAATAAATGCAGTTCTTTTGAACTTTCTGTTCATCTGTGAATCCTGAAAAATAAAATGTATCAGTTTCCACAAAAATATTGTGCAGCTCAACTGTTTTTAACATTGATAATAATCAAAAATGTTTCTTGAGCAGTAAATCATCATATTTTCATGATTTCTGAAGATCATGTGAGACTGAAGACTGGAGGAATGATGCTGAAAATACAGCGGAGCATCACAGAAATAAATTACACTTTAACAGATATTCACATAGAAAACAGATGTTTTAAATTGTAATAATATTTCACTTTTTTTACTGTTTATATTGTATTTCAATCAAGTAAATGCAGCCTCGATGAGCAAAAGAGACTTTCTAAAAACATTTAATAATCTTACTGACCCCAGTCTTTTAAATAGTGTATAGATTTAATTTCAAAATGAAAACAACAACAATGTTATTTCAGTGAATTGAAATAGTTGAATATAGTTTTTTCTTGTGACTGATGGTGATTTCGATGTCTAGAGATCAGGGTGGCCAATATATGTGTTTAATTACAGATCAATAGCAAATGTGTTGTTGAACAAAAAATATTGCATTTATTCGACTGCAATATTGCTCAAAATTTCCCTAAAAAAGTAGTCTTAGCTGAAAAGAGAGAGTGTGTTCTTGATCTTGAGTGTGTTCTGTTAGTATTGACACAGTAAGTGTGTAAAATAATAGACAAATAGCCAGATATATTGAACTTTTTTTTTCCTTCTTTCCTGATTCAAATACACGTGATGTAGAGCTCTTTGACAGACATGTTAAGGTCTTTGCACACAGCATGCGTTTTTCTGTATTCACCATCCTTTCCTATCTCAGAATGCATGCGACAGATGTGAAAACGCAGAAAATCAAACCTGATCTGGATTTTTATAATGGATGAAAGTTTCGGAGTCCGTGTGTAAACATGATTGACACAATGTGAGGTCGTATTTATTTTTTAGTGTGCGAAAATTTTGGTTGAAGACCTTTCGTCTGAAGGAGCTCGTAATTTTAATCTGTATATCATCTATAATCAGAAAAACAGCGTTCACTCGTGACTCTTGATATGCTGAAGGGGAGAATAATGAAAGCTTTCCTCAAAAGAGGTCCAGGACTAATAGTTCAACTTCTACTGTGGTCACACAAACCTCAAACGGTTCTTTTAGACATTGTTCATGTCACTATTCATATTCTCAGATGAAACACCAGCCAACACCAGCATCTTATAATGTAACGGACAGTAATGGTCATCTCTGGAAAGAGCAGGATCATCTTTCCACTCTTCCTTCTCGTGATTCATTGCATTAAGATTATTCAATTATGCATTTCTGAAATCCAACTCTTCCAGATCCTCTTCCTGATATGATCTTATTGTTTCATGCAATGTTCTGTGCATGTATCCATCTACTATATATTACTTTTTTTTTTATTCTTTTTTTTTTCCTGTATTCTTGTTTTTTTTTTTTTTTTTTTTTTATGATGTCCATCTTGACCAGGAATCTGTGGAAGAGATAATGTATTTTATATGTATGTGTTATATATATATATATATATATATACATACATAAAATTATATATATTAGGGATTTTTTTTTTGTATTGTGGGTCTCCAAAGTTTTTTGTCCAGCAAATATTGCAAATTAATTATTTAAAATGTAAACGAAAACATATGGCTCAATGAGCAATGAATGTGTTTTTCAGCTGATAATGCATGAAAAATATATTGAATATTGTCATTCTGAAAATAGATTCAAAAACAAAGAAAGAAATAAAAAATAAGAGTTGAAGCTTCATGAACAACCAAATTAAAGATTGTTTTCTTTATTTTATGTTATTTCTTAATGCAAATGAGGCATTATCTAATATCTAATTAATATGCATGCATTTTGCATGCTTTTATGGCACAAAAAAACATTTTCTACATAAAACTAGGCTCTGAATTATTGATTTCTTTTTACATTTTCTGTGTTTGGGAGTTCTGGGTTATTAAATACATTTTTTTGTGCAACCAAAGGTACAGAGGTTAAAAATGCAGCTGTCGGGGGTCGGAAAGCCTTTGAGCTGTTAGACGTCCATAACACAGAGTTTGACCGAAGCGCTTCAGATGCCAGATTGACTTCAGATTGAGCTCAGTCAGTCCGTCGTGAGGAGTTAGATACGGCATCAGCTCATTCCACTCTCGTTATCATCATTCAGCAATTACACCACTGTCTTGACTTTCATAAGCAACAGGCTGTTCAAATATTTCTTGATAAACTATATATTTATTCTCTATTTATTCCAGGTGTATGAGCATTTCAGAATCTTTGTGTATTTCCAGGTGTATGTCTGTCGTGTTGTGGACACACACTAATGTGTTGTGTGTGTGTGTGTGTGTGTGTGTGTCGCAGGGAACAGCCCATCTTCAGCACTCGAGCTCATGTGTTCCAGATCGATCCCGCCACCAAACGCAACTGGATCCCGGCCAGCAAGCATGCGGTCACCGTCTCCTTCTTCTACGACGCTAACAGACACGCCTACCGCATCATCAGTGTGGGCGGGACCAAGGTGAGCGCTCCTCCCCTGGTTTACAGCACGTTTGGACTGATGCTCAGGATGGAAATCTGAGCATCAACCTCAATTCATATGTAAAACCCTCTAAGAAATGCTGTATAGAAGAAGCGTTCAAACATCTGGGATCAGAATAAAGTATGAGATATCTGATCTTCCTTGAACTTTGTGACAGATAAACAAAGTATTTTTAACATCAATTAAATTGTGCAATATTGCATAAATGTATAAATGCATAATATTGCATAAATGTATTTTGTAAATAATAAAAGGAATTTAATAATTCTATAACTTGAGATATCATGTGTATACTATAATCGCATAGAGACCCTTCTCATTTTAGGTTTATGATTAATTGATTACGATTACAATTCCGCTCAGTTTATTCAGTTCAGTTTAATAGCAGCATCAATGTTGCAACGTTCATAAATTATGAAACAAACCGGTTCAATAATGCAATGCAAAATTCATCATTTATGGAAATAGTGTCAGTGCAATTAAATCGATAATATTAATTTTAACACTAAGTATTGAGTCAAGAGGGAGGGGAAGTAGAGTAACGTAATAAACATCTCCATCAGCTACAAGCTTTCAGAAGGTGATTGAGTCGATGTGATTAGAGCCAGAACGAAATACTCCCCACGAGGGGATTTACACTGAAGGGAAGGTTAAAAGCTCAACACCTGATATCAGAGCGAACGAGATGCTCTTAAAGAAGAGTTGAGTGCTGGAAACGCCAGAGCTGCATGACTTGCATCCTGTCGGGATAATCAATACTTGTTGATGGAGCGAATCAGAGCTGTCTAAGTGGAAGCACAGGCGATACCATAGTCTCTTAGAAACAAAACACAGATTGTTCTTAGACATGCTGAAGTGACCAATGACATTGTTTTTCGCTTTTACGAGCTGTTCAGATTAACATGGAAGCTTGTTTCTGACTCAGGATAAACATTTTAAAAAGGGAATTGCAGCATAGAATTGTGAGATATAAATTATATATTTAGCATTTCTGCGTAGTTTGATCTACTCTGTATTTTGAGTCAAATACAGACAAATACAGAAAAATTTGCAAAATTTGCAAAAACTGGGACAAATACAGAAAAATTTGCAATTACATATATATATATTTTGTTTTGTTTTGTTTTGTTTGTTTTTTTTATTCCATAGCGGTGGGAAAAAATTATTTGCACACTACTTTGAGAAGTATCTTCTGCTCCCCAAGGCTACATTTCTTTGATGAAAAATCCAGTAAAAACTGAAATATTCAAAATATCAGTTTTCTATTTAAATATCTGTTAAAATGTAATTTATTCTTGTGATGCGCAGCTGAATTTTTTGAATCATTACTACAGTCTTTACTGTCACATGATCTTCAGAAATCATTCAAATATGTATTTATCCTGTAAATTCATCTGATGCATTGCTATTGACCTTCACCTCTCTGGACAGTTGCCCGTCTGATCTCTTGATTACAGTGATATCAGCGTTCGTATTAAACTCCTGACTGGAGCAGACCGTCCTCACCGAAGCCAGTAAATCTCAGTTGTTCTCGGCTTCATCTAACACCTTTAAACTGACCCACATTTGGATTCAGGATGACCTCACTATCAGGAGTCCAGCGCAGCTCTGATTCCGGCCGTCACCGTGGTAATCCGCAGTCACATGACTCGTGCTGTCATTAGAGAATCAGAGAGAATGAAACAATGAGCGAGAGACTCGAGGAGCTGCTACGACACAGAGCAGAGGATCTGCAGCACCTTCATCACGGGGAATGTCCTCTTTAGTAAAACTGCAGTATGATAGAAAAAGCCTCTCTCTCTCTCTCTGTCTCTCTCTTCATCCCTCTCTTTTTATCCCTCTTTCTCTTTATCTCTCTCTATTTATCTCTCTATTTATCTCTCTCTCTCTCTCTTTATCTCTCTCTCGCTCTCTCTCACTCTCTCTCGCTCTCTCTCTCTTTATCTCTCTCTCGCTCTCTCTCGCTCTCTCTCACTCTCTCTCGCTCTCTCTACCTCTCGCTCTCTCTACCTCTCGCTCTCTCTCTCTTTATCTCTCTCTCGCTCTCTCTACCTCTCGCTCTCTCTCTCTTTATCTCTCTCTCGCTCTCTCACTCTCTCTCTCTCTCTCTATCACTCTCTCGCTCTCTCTCTATCTCTCTCTCGCTCTCTCTCTCTCGCTCTCTCTCTCTCGCTCTCTCTCCCTCGCTCTCTCTATCTCTCTCGCTCTCTGTCTCTCGCTCTTTGTATCTCTCGCTCTCTCTCTCTTTATCTCTCTCTCTCTCTCTCTCTACCTCTCTCTATCTCTTTCTCCCTCTATCTCTCGCTCTCTCTATATAATTTTTATTTTTTAACAATTAAATAATGTTGATCAAAAGTGACATTAAGACATTTATAATGTTACAATATATATATTTCATATAAATGCTATGCTTTTGAACTTTCTATTCATCTGTAAATCCTGAAAAATAAAAAATTGTATCAGTTTCCACAAAAATGTTGTGCAGCCCAACTTTTTCCAACACTGATAATAATCAGAAATGTTTCTTGAGCAGAAAATCATCATATTATTCTGATTTCTGAAGATCATGTGACACTGAAGACTGGAGGAATGATGCTGGAAATACAGCGGAGCATCACAGAAATACATTACACTTTACAGGACCATCCAGTATATTTTTTAAAACATCATTTCTAAGCGTCTCTTGGTCATCATGATGGCTTGAGTTGTTGTGATCATCTTTCTGCAGCTTTATTGATTTGTTCTGGTTTTAATAAAAACATGGGACATTTATAGCTGTTTATGATTCATTGATTCAACATGTCATCTGAAGTGTGTATCATCACAGTTATTAGCTTTCATGTTTTACTCTCTCTCAGGGGTCATAAGTGTTAACCTGAACGATTGCGGTTCAGTCTTCAGCATGTGTTACTGATCTTCTCTTTACACCAGCTTGTGCTACACTATTTTAGTTAGTAATATTAATGTTTATAACTTGTTTATACACACTTAGTCTTCAGAAACCGTCCCAAACAGCACAATATAATAGCAGCGCTATGCATAAACAAGCATAAATTGTGTTTACAGTAATGCACTTTCAATCCTGGTCTACTCGAAGTTAGACGTTGTCATTAAAAATAGATGTTATGTGAGCCGTGATGTTTTTAAATCATCCTGTTGAGGTGGGAATACATCTCCGTGTAAACCGTGATTTACAGATAATTGCATCACAAACCTTTCTGGTATTCGTGCATGTATTGTGTAAAAGTCTTTTTTTGCCGTATTTTACTCGCCCTCAAGTTGTTCAAAACATGTACAAGATGAAGATGTTGGTAACCAGACAGAGTTTCTATAGCCAGCCTAGTATATATTTTTTTTGCATATTATGGAAGTCAATGTCTACCGTCGACTATTTACATTTTTGGGTCGAACTATCCCTTCTGTTTTCTTTTAAATGGGTGCTTCCTCTGAATTTTCTGTGATTTACGTCCTCTCTTTTGGTAGGCGATCATCAACAGCACGATCAGCCACAACATGACGTTCACCAAGACGTCTCAGAAGTTCGGTCAGTGGGCGGACAGTAGAGCAAACACCGTGTACGGCCTCGGGTTCGCCACAGAGCAGCAGCTGCACCAGGTGTGAACGTCTTTAATGTCCCGCTTACAGAGAAACGACACAAAATGCATTGTGTCTGTTCAAACACATGAATGCTTCAAATCAGATTAAGAAGGAGGATGCAAACCAACATAATATAGTTTTGCACAGACATGTTTGGAAATACTTGCATCACCCTTTATGTAATACAGAATGATGTGTTTTTGTTGCAGTTTGCCGAGCGTTTTAAAGAGGTGAGGGAAGCTGCACGTCTGGCCAGAGAGAAATCACAGGACAAGATGGAGCTGAACACCACAGCTCTCAGCATCGCCGCGCCTCAGGTGTGACATCATTTCTTTTGTATCCAAAAATTTTTTTTTGCCATTTTTGACTCAAGCCTCTGTTAAAATTCAAGACCCCCCAGGAACTGCTATAGAAAAGGAGCAATTTTGGGGTGGTCATAACACATTATAACAGGTTAAATAACCTTTTTCTTTTGTAGCAAAAATAACTGAACGTTTAAATAAAATAATGCAATACAGAAAAAATATAAAAAGTTAAAAATTTTACACCGATTAAAGTGCAAAAGAACTATAAAGACCCACAGGTATCACTTTACAATATGATCTCATTAGTTAACTTAGTTAATGCATTAACATTCACAATAGCTACAATTGTTACAAGTTATTAATCTTTGTTAAAAAATAGCTCTTTAAATAACACAGTTGCACCTTTCGATTCAAACAATGTGTTATTAAATATTGGAATACCTAAGATTAATGCATGTTCACATTTTTCATTGGCAGTTTGTTATCTAATGAAGCCCTAATGTAAAGTGTGAATGAACAATAAAGAATCAAAACACTTGCAAACAATATCTAGGGCATGTCGTAGTCCAGATTAAAATGGATTTTAGAAAATAAATAGCCTATTAAGTCTAAATATTTAAGTATCTGGCTCTGTGATGAACATTATAGTGAATACACAAATCTGAACGGCTATTTAAAATGATTTAAATATGGTTTAGAAAGTAGTGCAGCTGCTTTATTTATGGGGTTTTCAGGGTAAGGGCTGCTTTTTCTGCAGTTTAGCGCCATCTGCTGTCAGAGAGTGAATGTGCTTTCATTCAGCGCGTCTCTCACGCGTTCCTCATGTGCTTCTCATGCGTGCTTGTTTACATCAGTGCGCACGCGTCTTTCAAGCAGCATACATCTGACAGATCTTGTGTGTGTGTGTGTGTGTGTGTGTGTGTGGTAAGTGAAGGGTTACTGTAATCCTAGAGCAGGAAGAGCTGGGTCATTCGTCTCACTGGGAAGTGAGAGGAGAACTAGGACAGTGATAAAATTATCCGGAGCCATCCTGTCCGCTCTCTGTCAGCGTCTGTCTTCTAGAATGATGTCGAAATGCTTGTGTTTTCAGGTCAGCCGGCTGTTAAAGGGCCATTTAAGACCCAGACCTCTTGACCTGATGAGAGCCCGTTTGTTCTGCTGTTCACACTGAACTTTTCACAATTCACTTCAGTTTTGCTTTTGTCCTTGTCTGTTCTCGCTACACAATCTGAGAGGACTGAATCAGTCTTCAGCAGCAGAATGCATTCCTATTTTAGGGTTAAACATGGTTGCAACATGGTTGCATTCACACACATTTCAGTCATGAACCAGAGTGACACTGAAATCTAGATACAATCAAGATTCACAACTAAAATCTGAGCATAAGTTTAGTTTATTATTTCCTAAAAGAGATTTTAGGCCTGATTTGGACCCAGGAATGTCTTTCCTTCAGTTACTCATTCATACGTATTCAGTCTCGCTCCTGTTGTGAGAACAAGACCGTTTGAGAGTAGCAAATACTGTTATCAATCTCAAATACTGACTGTTTTCAAACCGGAGTGACACTTATTCTGCACATGCAGTAGATTTCTCTAGGTCAGAGGAAACGAAGCGAGGTCACTTCAGCAAAAAAACACATTTTGAGGTATTTAAGTTTTTAATGTTCGAATGCCATGTATTTTTTCTGCTGTCTGAAGTTTTGATAACGTGAGGTTTCACTGAGGGAAAATCGTAAAACTAGCTATGAAATAAAACAATTATTTCATGTGACTGAAATAACAGATTTAATCTTTAAAATTTATATTTGTGTAATATGTTTATATAAATATTTATTTATATATGTAAAATAATATCTAAATATGTATTTAAATGTTTAAAAAAATAATGTATTACATAACGGAAGTTTTAAATATGTAAATATTTAATATAAATAAATATTTTTGAAGCATATAATGCATTATTTCAAGTATTCAACTATGTAGCAGAAGACTCAAGTATTGTTTTAACAGCTGCTTAGGGCTATTTTAATATTATTGAGATGCTTTTATAGATTTATTAATATTTAGAATTTTTTTACTATTTTTTTATTTTATTTTCTGTATTTTTCTATTTTCATTTAATTTTAAAGTTGTAGAAATTTTATTAAAAAAATTGTAATTTTGCATTAATTTATGTCTTTTTTATTTTATTAATTTTTATTACTATTACATTTGTTTTAGAAAATGAAATGAAACTAAAATAAGTTCAGTTGCTTTGGCAGCTAGGTAAAATAAAATAGGTTTAAGTATTGAAGGCTGCTTTTAAAGTATTAAATCAATGATATATTTTATATATTTTGCATAAGTTGTACCATTCCCCCATATAAAATTATATTAAACTCAATATTATTGGTCTTTAATTGAATGGCACTAAATGTTTCTGATACCAAAAGATGGCAGGTAAATTTGTAGAGATGTGTAAACATAATGTCTCCCCTGTGCACGATAAATAATGGGAATGACAGTATGTTTTATCACTTTCTCTCAATGCTTTCAATCCGGACGCTGTCAGTTCTCTCAGGTGAGTTTGACATTCACACACACACACAGCATGAGCAGCGCGGCACGATTCAGAGTTTAGTGGGAATAGAAACATCCTCTGTTGATGTAGTAAATGGGGTTTGTGATTTATCACACACACACACACACACACACCACTAGTCCCACGGTGAACCCTGTAGAGTCCTCTGCTTCTGCAGGAGCAAAATCAGGTCATCTTCACACGTGACACAGACGGCGTTCACCAGAAACCAGAAACCAATCATAGTTCATTCCTGCCAGTGTTAATGGAGTAAAATGGCCAAATCAAAATAAGATGGTTGAAAATTGTGTTATGATAATTTCACCTCCGGCGTGTTTGTAACGATATGATTCTGCTCAGTATGGTGCATGCTCACTGTTTGCTATAATAAGACTGAGAATGAGTTTATTATGTGTTTATAAACTCACCTGCTGAAAACTGGGTCATTTATCAATGGTTCCATTTGTGCTTGAAAATTGATATTTTATATACAGGTTAGTAATAAACTTTCAAGAAATCATATTTACCCGTGCAGCTCTATATATGTATATAGAGAGAAAGAGAGATTTCTTTTTTTAGTGCTGGACAACGATTAATTGCATCCAAAATAAAAGTGTTTGTTTACATATTATATGTGTGTGTACTTTGTATATTTATCATGTATACACACACACACATACAGTATATATTTTGAAAATGTTGTATCTATGTGTATATATTTTATATTCTTATTTATATTATATTATATATATATTATATTTCATATATAAACAACATGTGATTAATCGCAATTAATTGTTACCCAGCATTAATTTATATATATATATATATATATATATATATATATATATATATATATATATATATATATATATATATATATATATATAAAATACATTATGTATTATATAATTATTGTGTAACTGAAATAAATTAAATAAATTAGTCCATTTAACTGAATGTAGAGTTACAGCCTTGAAAAGAACTAATATATTTTTTATTGTGAATTTATATATATATATATATATATATATGTATGTATGTATGTGTGTGTGTGTGTGTGTGTGTGTGTGTATAAACACACACACACAATAAGTGATTTATATATTTATAACTATTGCATGATAGATAATCCATATACATTATGTATTTATAATTTGTAATGTTTGTGTATACACAAGCAATGTACTTCACATTTTTATAAATTACTGACTAAATTCTGTTTGTATCATTTTGTAATCAGACATTACAATTGTAATATATTACTACAATAATAAAATTAAGAAATATTAGTATTAGTATCTGTGACCTATTACTTTCATCATATGCCATCATTTATGCATTTACAGAAACAGTAATTCCCTGCATCACACAACTGACAGATGGCAGTTTATATATGATTATTTATTAATTATATATTTTTGCTAGAAATGTAGTTCTGTTTTTTTTTAGTGTGACACTCAGTTGTCAGTTAAATGGATTTATCCTGAAGTGAGTCAGACGGACGCTGAGCTGTGAGTGTGTCTGGATTCATCTGATAACAGTGTGTGTGTGTGTGTGTGTGTGTGTGTGTGTGTGTGTGTGTGTGCGCTGTAGGACTTGTGTGACGAGCTGCAGTCTCCTCCAGCGATGTGTGTGAACGGACCGGAGGACAAGCTCTTCCGGAGCCAGAGTGCTGACATTACTCTGTCCTCGGAGAAGGAGCGCATCAAGAAGATGCTCTCAGAGGGGTAAGACTTCAGCGGCGCTCTCGGACCACACGTCCACTGTTGCACATTTGTGAAGACAGAGTCTAACAGCCATTGTTCACACTATAATAGGCCTTTTCCTGCTTGAAAGACCTCATAAAATGCCCCTAAATTCAGCTTTCCTGAACGCCTACGATTCCAGGCCTCTTTATCATGCGAGTCGTTGTTGCAACAGTTCTGAACACATTAGCAACTGAATAGCAACCAGCTCCAGCACACTTGCATCATGCAAACTAGTGATGCATTGGCATTTCTGCATTTTTGGTTTGGCCTGGTTAGTTTTAGAAAGCTGAAATCATTAAACCAAGCAGTGGAGTTTAATTAAAGCATTAAATAAGCATGAACGAACATCAGAAGGCTTTTAAAGAGACAGTACAACTTACTGTCAAGTATCATGCAATCGATCAATCAGTGTTTCTATTTAAAGAAGAACTGTTTCACGTAAAATTATATATACCTCATAAAATTTATTTGTTAGTTAACTAGAAAAAAATACTTTAGAGATGAACATTTTGTTGAATGCACTAATTACATATTCACATAACTTCATTATTTGGTGTCTGTTTGCATACATTTGTCATGAAAACAAGTTTTTTTTAAAGCCACTGTTTGAATTTTTATTTTTCAATCATGAATAGATGTAGAAACATAATTATATCAGTATAAAGTTGATCTAGCGCTGCCTTATGTGCAGTTTAAATGTTCAGTGTTTATTAGTAGATACATTTTAGTAATTAATTGATTATTAAATGCACTGTATTTCTGGTTTCGACTAATATTCTAGTATAATTGAGATACTATTGTAGTTTTTATTAATATATGGACTCAGTTTTTGTTTTTATATTTTCAGTTTTTGTTTTAATTTGTTATATTTAAGTTTTAGGAAGTTTGATGTATGTTTGTCCTTTTTTTAAATGTCTATGTAGTTTTTATAAATTTTTATTCCGTCAAGCCAAACTAAATTAAAATTTAGATGTTTATTTTTTTTATTTCTTTAAATAAAAAAGAAAACAATAAATATTTATTTAGTTTGTTGAATAAAAATGCTGTTCTGAAAACTTTAGTAGTTAGCTTTTTTGATACTATTTGTCAACAAAAATGTGAAAATTATTTTAGTATTTATTTACTTTTATAGTTTTATTATTATTTTGAATTATTTTATATATTTTTTTTAATTTATATTTTTATTTCTAAATTTAATTTATATTTTAATTTTAATGTTAATATATTTATTTTTTAGTCTTTTTTTTTTCATATATATTTTAAATGTTGTTATATAATATTACGGTTTAATTTATTTTAAAGTTTCCGTTTTAGCTCGGACCTTTGACCCCTCGGGAAAGCACATTATTTATGACAATTATCAATTTGATGATGTCATTTCAGTCCTTGGGTTCAGATAAATTTGGTTCTATTTTGCTGTTGTTTAACCCTTTATGAAAACATTTTTTTAAAGTGTCCTCTCTTTAAAAAAAAATGCATCTGCTTGAATTACTGTACATAAATAAATGCATTGAATTTTCACATGCTAGGATTATCTGATTAAATGTGCGCAGTAAAACATTTACTATTTTATATAGTGCATGCTTGCACAGAGCATTAAGGCTTCAATAAATTAATCTACTGCATTTTGAAGAAACAATCCCTGTATTCTCATGCATGGGTTGAAGTGGTCAGTGTTTCTGTGTGTTTCAGGTCGATCTGTGAGATGAATCTGGAGTCCGAGCTCTTCACCTTACAGGACAGTAATGCTAAACTGGTGGCCGCGCTGCATGAGGCTAACGCTAACGTGGAGCAGTGGAAGAAACAGCTGGCGGCGTATCAGGAGGAGACGGAGAGATTACGAGATCAGGTGAAAATACACGCTGCTTTCAAACTGGATGCATCGTGGAGTGAGCAAGAGAAACTAAAATAGAAGAAATCTATTCATTTTTAGTTTTTGTTCATATTTCAAATTGTTTTTCACATTAATTTTGGTTCAAGTTTTAGTAATTTTGTTTGTCATTTTTAGTTGTCTTTTTTAAAATTTTGTATATAGTTTTTATTTTATTTTATTAATTTTAGTACTTCCACTTAAAATGACAAATGTTGCCTTAGCATCCAGCTGAAGTAAATAAGTTCTATTTTATTTTATATCAGGAAACATTTATTTTGAGTAATTTTTGATTCGTTTATTTGTTTTTGGTTATTTTAGTACTTTAGTTTTCAACTAAATGAAAATGAGATACAGTATTTTTTTTATTAATGTTATTAATACTTTTAATTTACTTTTGAGTATTTTTATAAAAAAATCAACTATATTGAACTATACCTATGATAAAATGTTTTAGAGAATTACTGTAAAACTATTTTAAAACAATATAAAAAATGAAATGTGCATGAGATAAAACTTGTTTTTAATACAGTTATGATGTGTAAACATACAAAAAAGGTTGTAATGTTGGTTGCTAGTTTAAACTAAATAGTTTTCCTTTAAACATAGAATTGAAAAATGAATTTATTTGGGGGGAAAACATGCTTATGCTGATAGAATAAATACAGTTTAATACTGACAAATGAGATTTCTAAAATTCACAAAATTTTTTTCAAAATTCACTACAAAAAAAGATTTAAATCTTTTTTAATTTTTTTTACTTATTTTTTACAAATTTATTTCTTATGGATTTTTTATGGTTATTAATTATATATAGTAATTGAATAAATGTTTTACTTTTTCACATGACATTAATAAAATAATTATTTTTTGCATTTTGTAAAAAAAAATTAAATGCATTTATGTGACATTGATAATAATTGTATAATAATAATCTTGTAAAGCACTTTGAATTGCCACTGTGTATCAGTTGTGCTACACAAATGAATTTGCCCTGCCTTAAATTTAAAAAAAAAAATCCTATTTATTTGACCTGCTCGATAATTTCCAGAGATTTAAGAACTGGGTTCAAGTCCAAGTGAGAATCAAAAGCAGAAAACCGTCAGAATGATGGGACTCTCCATCGATCTGAGTGGATTGTCATTAGCACTCTTTCACTTCTCTCACATCTCATGTGTGCTCTCTCTCTCTCTCTCTCTCTCTCTCTCTCTGTCGCTGAACGACTGCGTCTCTGAGCTCAGAACAGGCGACCAGGTGGTGGAAAATGGTTCATGTCTCACGGGACCAGAGAGAGAGAGATGTGGGGTGGTTTGTAGGACAGTGATATCCTACTTTCAGTGGCCTAGTTAGGAGAAGTGTAATATCACCAGGGGGAGCTGCCAGACCCTCGACTGGAAACTTTTTACACTTTACACGGTTAAAAATAAGCCATTGTCTCTTACGGCCCTCCGAGTGCCAGAGACCTTTAGGAGCTGCTCCTCTTTATCCTGAGCGAGTGTGTGAGTGTGTGTATGTGTGTGAGAGAGAGGGAGAGGGAGTGTGTGTGTGTGTGAGAGAGAGAGAGAGAGCGAGCGTGAGAGTGGGAGAGATTGTGTGTGTCTCTGTGTGTGTGTGTGTTTGAGAGAGAGAGAGAGAGAGAGAGAGAGAGAGAGTGTGTGTGTGTGTGTGTGTGTGACAGAGAGGGAGTGTGAGTGTGTGTATGTGTGTGAGGGAGAGGGAGTGTGTGTGTGTGTGAGAGAGAGAGAGAGCGAGCGTGAGAGTGGGAGAGATGTGTGTGTCTCTGTGTGTGTGTGTGTGAGAGAGAGAGAGTGTGTGTGTGTGAGAGAGAGAGAGAGAGAGTGTGTGTGTGTGTGTGTGTGTGTGACAGAGAGGGAGTGTGAGTGTGTGTATGTGTGTGAGAGAAAGGGAGAGGGAGTGTGTGTGTGTGTGTGAGAGAGAGAGAGAGAGAGAGAGCAAGCGTGAGAGTGAGAGAGATTGTGTATGTCTCTGTGTGTGTGTGAGAGAGAGAGAGAGTGTGTGTTAATGTGTTTGCACTATGTTTACTGTGGAGGGAGTGAAAGATGGGGTTGAGAAACAAAAAAAAAAACTTTTTCGGTTGCACTTTATTTTACAGTACGTGTACTAACGTACTTATAGTGTACTTACAGTGTATTTATCTAAGAAAGTTCTGGTAACACGAGGTAACTACATGGGGTAGGTTCAGGGTTAGTACCTAGTTATTACATAGTTATTGTAATTACTATAATAAGTACATAGTATGTACATGAGGAACAGGACTGTAAAATAAAGTGCTACCACTTTTTCAAATAAATGTTCAGTTCTTTTGAAATTTCTGAAAAATAAGATGTATCACTGTTTCCACAACAAACAAAAATATATAAAGAAATGGCATAAATGTATTTATATTCAGGTTAGTATAGTGATCAACCCAGGTTGTTGTTGTTGTTTTCTTTGTATATGTAGCTAAAATAGATCAAATAAAATGTATTGTGTCAAGTTATTGTATTAAAAACAATTATGCTTAAGGAGTAACTAAACCCTAAACCAACTTTTTTTAGTTAATGATCTATAAGAATGGGGCTTTATTAGTGCTGTTCATTGATTCGAGTAACTTTTTTGACATTTGAGTATAAAGTGTTTAATTCTACAATATATGGTGTAAAAAAAGAGTGCTGCCCTCTTCAGGTTGAACGGTGGCTACTGCAGTTGATTTTTCCTGTTGGATGTGACGGAAGCAGTTTCCAGCTCACCACGCCCCTTGGTACGAGCTACCACACCCTTGGCAGTATAAAACCATCTTGTTCCGTCAAAATCACTGTTGTGAGTCAGGAGTTGGAATTGCGAGTATTGAAAATGACCAGGATAGACTATTATAGCATCTATTTAGCATAGCAATTATATAGTTAATTAGATCTTCAAGTTAGCGTAGACTTATCTGTATTTAGTACAGTGGTCAGGATGGTACGGAGGTGTGTTGCTGGTTGCGACAGCACTGCTGGACTGCATAGTTTACCAGCAGAATTTAAAATTAGGCGCCAGTGGTTGCATGTGCTTGGCCTGGAAGACCGCAAGTTCCCGTCTAGAGCTGCAGTGTGCAAACTGCATTTTACACGGGACTGCTTCTCCTAAGCCCCTTTCACACTGCACGTCGGACCCGTCATATTGCCGGAACATTGCCGGGTCGCATTCTGTGTGAAAGCAACCACTTCCCTGGATTGATTCCCGCATTGAACCCGGGTCGGGGACCTAGTAACATTGCCAGATTAAACCCGGGACGAGCGCTGTATGAACAAAAGCCAGATCTAATTCCGTGTCTAAGTGATGACGCACATTATCGCGCGACTCTTTTACCGGCTGTTTTGAAGGAAGATCAACGTTCGCGATGAAAAAATATGTGCAAACTGTAATGAAGCAGAGATCAGTTAGTTCCTCACTTTCCTCGCTGACGCCGAGATCGATCGCTTGCTTCAGTGAAAGTATAACATGCCTAGTGTTGTCGACTCTTACATTACACGTCACGCGCTGATGTCACGTGCCGTTACGGGATCTTTACGGGTTGTGTGTGAAAGCACGCACATATCTCGGGCAGTGTGAAAGTGCAAAATCTAGCGACCCGGGAACAATTGCCGGAACACTTTACCACTGTATTTGCCGGAATGGCAGTGTGAAAGGGGCTCAACTCAATGGAGGTGGAGATGGGATTCTCCACACAGCTCGCGCTGAAAAGCGACGTGGTGCGGGAGATAAGACCAAAGTTTGAGCCTGCGGCTTGAAATTGATATGAACACCTCGACATCCTCCACTTCAGGTGGAAGTGGGGGAGAAAAGTCCTCTACTTCAAATGCTCGCTCTGTTGCAAAGCTACTTGCGTCACAGTCACTCTCCATTAGCGTCTCTGACAGCAGCTGTCAATCAATCCGTCACTGCGGGTCTCAGCATCACGCCGCACTCGCTCAAACCCCACCCTAGGTTCGTCCCCTCTATCTCCGCTGTGATCTGCCCACTTTTCAGCATTTTTCAAATATTGCCAGTGGGTGGAGTCAGGCTCTGACCAGGGGTTTAGTTACACTTTAAAATGTCATGTATTGAAGTTATTATTTATTGGAAATCTGATTTATATTGTGTGTAGTCAGGATGGCAAAAAAAAGATTTACATATAATGTTCACAATTTTATAGTCGTAGGATATTTTTTCTTTTTTTACATTTATTTTATTAATAATGAAAATTGTATTTTATGATACTAATACTTTAGAAATTCTATTTAATTAATAATTTAGCTTTAAAAATGTGTTTCCTTAACATCTCACTTAAGCATGAATGGTTATGTAAAAGTTGAATATATTTTTACACATTTAAAAATGTTGTTTACATTATATTTTTAGCAAAAAAATATTTTTTTAATGTAAAATTGTTTTATTTAAATATTTTTTAATTAGCATTAAAAATTAAAATTCATTATATTTAAAATAATGTACAAATATTATTAATATAATTTTTTATTTACATGTTAATTATAATTTAGCTTTAAAAATTCATTTTTGTAACATTGATAATAATCAGAAATGTGCAGCAATATTTTAGAATGATTTCTAAAAGATCATGTGACACTGAAGACTGGAGTAATGACATTTTTCATTGTAATCATATTTCACAATATTAAAGTTTTTACTGTATTTTTGATCAAATAAATGCAGCCTTTGTGTCTTATTTTTAAATCCAAACCCAAACCTTTAAACGTTAGTGTTATTTAAACCTCAAATATGATTTGATCAGTTGTGAATTTGCCATTTTGCACAGAATTTATTCTCATGATTTTATACTGACAGACTTGTCGCGTCACACCTGGTTAAACACGGCCCAGTTTCTCTTCTACTGTCCTTTACTGTCAGCTGTAATGCATTATTCAAATATAATGGCTGAATAATCACTGAATGTGTATGTAGGTCAGCAGCGGGGCTTTATGAGGGCCGTAATGCTGGAGATTTAGTCTGAGTGAAGTTTGACTGTGTTTGATGAGTCACTACTGCTTTCATCTGAGCCTCAAAACATCACACACACTCATATCAATAAGAGCTGGCTCCTCAATTAAAGCTGCAAAATAATGACTGTTTTCAGACAGGTTTCTCAATAGTCCATTCATACGAAAGAGAGCTAAATCATGAGTTTTGCATCATGAGCGGTAACGCTGGCTCTGGTTTATTGTGTCTTTAGGTGGCGGATCTGGAGGTTCATGGCAGTCAGGGACCCAGCGAGATGCTGAAAGATGAGCTCACCCAATCCCTGGAGGAGCTGGAGAACCTGCTGAAGGCAAAGGACGAGGTGAGAGCCGACACACACACACACACACACACACTGACGGAGGGGAGAGTCCAGCGACCTACAGATGCACTTTACTGAAAGTCACCGGTCCAGCTACTGCAATCTCCTCCTCAAACTCCCGTACAGAAGACGCACACGTCTCAGCACGACCTCGCTGGATTATATGTTTCTGTGCATTTCAGGAGATCCGTATTCTCCAGAGTAAGAAGTCCAACTTCCACGAGCTGGAGCAGGAGAGAGAAGAAGCCATTCACAGACTACAGGTGGTGGAGGACATCACAACAGTAAAAAAACAATGACTTATTTTGAAGTATTAGGCATTCGCTTTAATGCATCACAGAAGTGTCATAAATGTATTTACACAAGTGTTGAGATACTGAAACCATTTTTTTTTTTTTACATTTTCATTAAATTAATTCTTTGTAATATTTATTATTGTTATGTATGATTAAAACATTTCATAAGTTTAATATTAATTTAGCTTCAAAATTGTCATGCATTTCTGGAGCAGTCAACTGAAGCATGAATGAGTGTTATGAACAATAACAATCAAAATATATATGAAAATATGTATTTAAAAAAATCACAATTGTGTAGAGATTTTTTTGTTTGTTTTTCACCTTTTTGTTTGCATTAAATTATTGTTTCATTTTAGTTGTACATTAAATTTTTTTAAATAATATTTCTTAATATACAAATATTATATTATTGTATTTCTTGCATGTTTCATTTACATTAAATTATTTTCAATTTAATTTGTTAAAAAAATTATCATATTTTAAAATATAAAAATGATTTGTGTTTAATAATAATTTGCTAAAAATAATAATGTAATTATATAAAAAATATTATAAATATGAATAATTTTGGCCCCTATTGATTTTGGTTTTAAACAGTTGGTTGTTGTCACATTTATATAACACTGTAATTTTAAATTATTATTTTAATGATAGTAATACAATTAATAATAGTAAAAATGGTCACATTTCTGTAACATTCAGCTTAAAATATTGACTAGTGTAAAAGTATTTTTTTACGAACGCCTTCACAAATTAGATTAAAAAGAAATAACAATTTTACCAAAAATTTGAGTAATGTTTTTTTTTTTTCATTTTTAACATTTGCATAAAATTATTATTTTAGTAGTTAAAATAATTATTTTAAGTTAAATTATATTAAAATGTCACACCTTTCTGTAAGGCATCCATGAAAGTCAAATACATTTTTATGAACACTTTAAAAGTTTCGGTGAAAAAATGTCAGGATCATGTGTTTACGTTTATATTTCTTCTCTCTTCATGCAGTTCTTGAGTGTGTGTGTGTGCTGCTTTGAGCATGTGTGTTTGATTTTCTGTGAAAGCATGCTGTAAATGAGCACAAAATCCATGGCAGTGCGTCTCTGAATGTGTTTCAGGAGCTGGAGATGCGTAACGTGGATCTGGAGCGGCGCGTGCAGAACGCCGAACAGAACCTGGCGTCTGCGCTGGAGGACCGAGAGCGCGCTGAGAACGAGGTGCAGAGGGTCGTTCAGATCCTCGACGTCAAGATCTTCGACCTCAACGACCTTCGGCAGAGTCTGGTCAAGCTGATCAGTAAATAGATGCTCGCTCTCCCTGCTCTTTCCTTTCGTCTTGGGTTTGCACTGAAAGCTCTTTCTGTTCCAGTCTAGCAGTGACTTCAGCGGTGTTACGATGGTAGAACGAGAACGGTGTTGTTACAGTACGGTGAAGCTTGAGGGGAGGTTTATTTTTGATACACTCTCTGTCAGAAACACTAGTGCTGTGTGACGGCTTTACAGAATCTCAAGGGGTTTTCTTTTTTGTTTTGTTTTTTTAAACCATGCATCGTGAACAATAGGGCTTGGAAAAATCGATTCACAAATGCATCACAATTCTTTCTCAAATTATTCTGGATATGATATTTACTGAAATTTTATTTATTTAATTTTAATTATTTTAATTTGGTTGTATTTTTTCACATATGCGTTTAATTACTTTAAATTATAAATATTATATAATTAATAATTGAATAACATTTGAATAATATTAAAAAGTATTATATTTTAATGATAATAATTTATCTAAAAACATTTCAGCTTAATGCATTTATGGCTGTAACAAGATTATTGTAATATCAAAGTCAGATACATTTTTATGAACCTAAAAAGATTAGGTTATGGAAAAATTGTATAAAAATTGACCACTTTTTTGTTCTTTTTTTTTTTTTTTTGCATTTTTATCTACATTCAATTATTTTAAATTATTAGTTTAATAATAAATATTTTATAGTTATAATGAAAATTGAATCTAATTTTAATCATTAAAAAATTAAAAATCATATATATATATATATATTATTTGTAATAATTTAAAATGATTTAATTAATTAAAAATTCACACATTTCAGTAACATTAAACGTGAATGAATAGCTGTTATGGTGAACTCAAATGAATTTTTACGAACACTTTTAAATTGAATCAGAATTGAATCATGACTCTGTATTTATATACTGAATCATAAGTATTGTATAGTACTTATTTTTGTATATAAATACTGAATCATAAGTATTTAAGGAAAATGTGTTATTTAGTTCACATCCAGAACAAGTCTGTAGCAAAGACCTTTACGGCTCAAACACCAAACCTGAAGATGATGTGTATCATTTTAGAAAGTCATGAAAGAGCTTTTGTGCCGTTGAGAGTTTTCTGATTCAGTTTCTGATTCAGCTGGGAGTGAGTAGAAACCAAAGACCAGCTTGAATGTGGCGCCGAACGCCTCTAAATGTTCATACTGTGGAATGCTTAGTTTAGACGACAGCAGAGATATAAAGCATTAAATATTAGCTGCACTGGCAGAAATATACGAGTAGGTAGACTTACAAAATTCTGTTTTGATAGAATATTAAGATCCCTTGAACTCGAGAGGGAATTTATACTTAAGAATAGCTGTAGTTCTTCACTGAGGAATGGAGTGATGAATGTGCTTGAATGCATCTAGTGTAGTTGCTTCCTGCAGCTCTAACACTTCAAACGTTCATTTGATTAAAGAACGCAAAAAAATACAGTTTGCTGAAAACTTACTCACCCTCAGGTCATCTAAGATGTAAGTGAGTTTGTTTCTTCATCAGGTTTGGAGAAATGTAGCATTGCATCACTTTCTCTGCAGTGAATGGGTGCCGTCAGAATGAGAGTCCAAACAGCTGATAAAAACATCACAAGTAGTCCAAAACACAACACTATGGAGATTTCTGTAGCACTTTCTTTTTGCATTAAATTATTATTTTAAATTATGATTTTAATATATATATATATATAGTTAAAATATTAAACATTAATACATTTTTAATGTTAATAATTTATTTTTATTTTTTATTGTTTAAAGATTCACACATTTCTGTACAGCTGGGAGTGTGTGTTTTGAATTGCACTGAATTTTTTGGGTTGTTTTCTATGCAATTTTAGTTTTTTTATTTACTGGAAAAATGCATTATTATTTAATTGGTATTATTTTTTTTATTTTTTTCTCCGGACCACTAACATGTCTTTTATTATTTATAATTAAAGCAACAGTTTTAAGTTAAAATCAGGTTTTGTCTTCTCCAGATGTTCACTGATGGACTGGAGTGCTGTGGATTATTGTGATGCTTTTATCAGACTCTCATTCTGACGGCACCCATTCACTGCAGAGCCTCCATTGATGAGACACTGATGCAATGCTACATTTCTCCAAACCTGATTTAGAAACATCAGATTTTTTTGGGTGAAGGGTTTCTTTAAGTCATAGGCTGTAATGGCTGTACAGTTGTGTATTGCTTTATACAGTATCTTTATTATAGCACAATAAGCCGCTCGTGTGGCTTCAGACTGCAGTATTTTAAGTGCCAACAGCCTGTTTGTATCTGTTCTCTCAATCCGCAGGGTTCGGCACGAACAGCACAAGCCACGTTTGTATTAGTGTGCTTTAAACATATATAGGGTCAAATAAACAGGTGTTTACTTTTATATTTCTTCTTCATGCAGTATGTGTATTCTACAACGAGAGCATGTGTGGTTTGATTTGGAGAAAAATTGAGCTTTAAAAGTGGCAAGAACTCTCTTCAAGGACAAACTCTCTTGAGGTCCCATCATTTCTGCTTTCTCTGACGCGAGAGCCTTATTTTTCCACATGCATCTTAGGTTTCTCCTGCAGCTCTTGACCGCCTGATTATACGATGATGACAGTATTTCATTCTGCACTGTGCTGACCGGCTAATGCAATCAGCTGGAAACTCACAATATATCATCTTCTCTGAATTGAATGGAAACCTGCTGAATAAATTTGTTTTACATTGAATTACCTGTGGCTTATTGGGTTTACATATGCTCAAAACATCCTGGAAAAGTAATATTTAAACCAATGGTTTCAGTGAGGCTGATTTATATATGCGTGAATTTGCTAATTATTATAATTGCTCAATTATTGCCCAAGCAAATGCATGATTAAAAATACACAATGCATTGTTCAAAACTTGTGAATTTTTAGTTTGTGTTGTGTGCATAAATCCTAGCAAAGTAGTATTTAAACAAAAGGTTATTAAATATGTTGCATTTTTTTTTGTTACATTTGCTAAAAAAAAAAGTGTTAGCAAAATGCATTTCATTTGGAGTTGAATGCATAGTTTAAAACGTATTTTTGTGTTCAAAGTCCATACTTTTAATTTATTATTCATTTATTTTGAGGTCACAAGTCACTTAAAAATCACTCCATTTGGAGAATCAACTTAATGCCATTAAAATGCTTACATTTTTCATTGTGCACTTGAAAAATGTTTAATGGACAACCATATATTAACAGCTTTTATTAGATATTAAACATGTTTTACATTGAATTAGCAGTGATTGACTAATAAATATGCATATTTCTTATTTTGTAATAGTTGATTAATGTTGTCATTAAAAAACATTAAGACACTGACTAAAATACTTGATTGAAAACATAAGTCCATGCTCTTAATCTGAAACGCTTCGTTATTCTAAATTTGCATCAACATTTATTTTTGTAAATTGTTCATACCATTAAATCCTTACGTTTAAGATTTTTACCGTTTGCATAAACATTTTTTAGCACAGAATCCAGGTTTACCGCCTCTGCCTGGAAGCATTTCACAAGGTTTTTTATATTTTAACTGTAAAAAATAAAAGACTTTCTAACAAGAACAACAAGAATTCCCCGTTTCCAAACCTGAAGCAGTGATTGCACAGAAATCAACTGGATGCATCTGAAAATGTGAAGAGTAAGAATGACATAATGGCTCTCTAATATGCAGTTTTACACGGAGAAAGAGGAAAAGTGCAGCAAATGAAGAGACAGACTCCAGGCAACTGTTTTCAACAACATTTTATTTGAACGAAGAGTCTCCTGAAATGCATCGATGCTGCAGTCTACTTCAGCTTCTTCTTGGGACGCAGGTTGTTGGTGTGGCCGCACTTCTTCTTACGGCAGTTGACGGCACGTGGATGCAGACGGGCGTAACACCTGAGACGAGAACCAGCTTCATTATCATCACAACACACCACCTACACCAGACGTTACCAGTGAAGCGTGCGCTCTTACTTGCGGCAGATCATCTTCTCGCAGTTGTATTTCTGTGCCAGCTGTCTGAGGGACGGCTCGATGATGCCTCCTCTGAGACGCAGCACCAGGTGAAGGGTGGACTCTGAGGAAAACCACAAACAGCATCCAATAAACACTACAGCTATCGACCAACTACGAATGTTATGGACATGAGAGCGGCTTTCTGTTTCAAGTCCGTCCAGGATTTATGCACCTTTCTGAATGTTGTAGTCTGAAAGAGTGCGACCGTCTTCCAGCTGTTTTCCAGCGAAAATCAGACGCTGCTGGTCAGGAGGGATACCTGAGGAACGATAAAAGACATGTTTTTTTATACAATTAAAAAAAAAATGAATAAATTAAATAAAATATTAAAAGACATGTTAGAGGTCAGAGTGTTATCATGATCCTAGTTTCCATAATAACTAATGTAGCTTATAGTTATTTTTCTGAGAAATAAATCAAAAATTTGTTCATTATTAAAACGTGAACAAATATCTGCCACTGGACTTCGAGACAAAAATAATTAATAAAACGTAATTTAAAAATTTCATCACACAGACAAATGCCAAAACCTCTCAAATAAATTTGTCTTGATATAAGGATGTTTAGATATTCTGTACCAGAAAATACAGAGGTTTATTTATATATATATATATATATATATATATATATATATAATTTTTATATATATACACACATTGTGTCTTGATATAAGGATTTTTCAATATTATTTGCTGGAAAATACAGATGGAATATATCTTTACATTGATTTTTTTTTTTAAATATTATAAATATAAACTAATAAAAATTTATTAATTTAAAATAATATCTAAAAAAATTATATTTATACATTTTATGTCTTGATATAAGGATGTTTAGATATTTTGTGCTGGAAAATAGAAGAATATATATTTTTACATTGAAAAAAAAGTATTATTTAAATATAAAAAAAATATATATATACTAACTTAATATATATAAATAATTAATTCTACATTTTAGAATAAAATTATTTTATATATAAAATTTAAGTGTATAATTTTTTGAGCAATATTTAAATGACATTACTTGATGAATTTGAGACTTTAGGCCTTAATGTTCATACACACCTTCCTTGTCCTGGATCTTGGCCTTCACATTCTCGATGGTGTCGCTGGGCTCGACCTCGAGGGTGATGGTCTTACCAGTCAAAGTCTTCACAAAGATCTGCATTTTGCCACTGCCAAAGAGAGAAAAGACTATTAACATCATTCAAAGTCACTTACAACATCAGTTACTGATCAGACCACGCTACAAACTCAGTTTCATCTCTAATACAACGTTACTTGCATGATTTTAGGCATGCACAATTAGAGATAGCGTTCAATTCCACATATACTGTGATGAATATCAAAAACATCCATAAGTGATCATATCTGACTCTACTGAATGGGTTTAATGCCATTAAGACGCTCACATGGACCCTTGATGTTATAAAATAGAGTACGCAGAAGGGCTGTCACTTTAATAGATTGTATTTTATGTTATTATTGTACGTCTGGTGTGACTTTGGCGTGTTTTTGTGTCAGGAGATTGTCTCGCGCACACATGGCAGAAGCGGCCATGACACTCTATTAGCACACATTCAACTCCAAACCACACAAACGCGTCGAAATACACCACATAACCCGCTTTCAGAGCAACGTTCCTGACCATAAACATTTAACGGAGATATTTACTCAAATAAACGGGTGAACAAGGAGTGAAAAGATGTTATAATGAGACAATCGCGGGGACAGGAGAGGCTCACCCTCGCAGTCGCTGCTGGTCCGGGCGGAAAAAGAACGATGGGGTTTCTCGGACGTGAAGATGATGTGCATTTGAGCGTTGAAGCGGCTTTAGCGCCGCCTGCAGGACTGGAGCGGAACCGCAGCGCTGCTGGGTTTTCCGACCATATTCATCATCATCATGTGAGTTATTCCTCAAATCTCAGACCTGAAGCACTTACAACAAGGCGTGCTAGTTTTATATAACTACATAATCAGTCTTAGCATTTCTATTACATAATGTTATATATTGTGTGCATATTCGAGTGACGTTTGTTTAATAAAACTAGCTGTCTTAATTAAAACAATGTCTGTATAGATATAAATGAGATATAAATATTATTTGTATGTAGGATTAAACAGTGGTGTGATTTATCACAGTACTTTAACATGTAATATTTATATCAACAATGTATATTATATATGTAATATAATTTTTTATTAGTGCTGTTGTCAAACGATTAATCGCGATTAATCACATCCAAAATACAAGTTTTTGTTTACATAATAAATATACACAACAAACATGTTGTGTGTGTATATATATATATATATATATATATATATATATATATATATATATATATATGCTGCCATGCATGCATATATTTAAGAAAAAACATGTTACGTTTGTATATTAAATATATTTAGATATAATATAAATTATATGAATATAAATATATACATGTAAATATTTTGCAAATATATGCTAAATTAATATAGAATACATAATAAATATAGACAGCACACACACAAATATTATGCAAACAAAAACCTTTATTTTTGATGCGATTAATCGTGATTAATGTTTGACAGCACTCATTTTTATTAATTATTTTAATTATATATGTGTAGAATTAAAACTGCTATGCGATTTGCTACAATCATTTATAATTTAATATTTACATGAATACAATTTCTTAATTATAATATTTCTTAATATTTAACATATATATTTACATGTAAAATATAATGAAATATTATGAATAATAATATTATTATTATAAAATACAATATTATTACATATAAAATATCTTCATTATTATTAAATTAAATACTTCATCATATTTAAAAAATTTATATATATATTTCTAACTATAAAAATATATTTTTAAACAATATGTGCAATTAGTTAGTCATATTTATAACATTTTTCACACAAGAACTTGAGTTTATGAAATATTATTTAATATGTAGAATTAAACGTAGAATTAAAACTGATGTATCATTGACAATTTAATATTTATTATTATTAATATTTAATAATTATATGTAATATATAATCATAATAAGTGATTTTATATATATATAAAAAAAAAAGACAAAGCAAGATATTTCGCAATATATTCATGTATTCTGCCAGAGTACATTAAAACATATTCCAGTGACATTCAACATGTTTTGTTATATATATAAAACAAATCATTGATTTCAAACATACCTCAGTATTTTCATCATACAAGTGCACACTAAATACAGTGTATTTCCAGTTAAAAGTCCTTTATAGCCTATTAATTACAGACTGAACATCACTGATTACTGATTTACTGAGTTGCTCTGCTGCTCTGTCGGGAACTAAATACACATGTCAGCAAGTATTTTTATTTCCATTCAAGTTCTACTCTTTTTAGTAATGATATGAGGTGCAACTAAATAAAGAGAAATTCATAAGAAATCCATTGATCATAAATCCCTCATCCTTGTGTAAAGGAGAGATGTGTGTGTCTTCTGCAGCGATGCTCTGAGGCTCTCAGAGAGATGCTATCTGGTCTTCAACAGTCTCCTGTTCGTGTTGGTTTTCTGATTGGCCAGGTTATTTAAAACACAGCTGGAGCTGAGCATCGCCAGCCTGGAGTCCAGAACCACCCTCCTCTTCCTCCAGGACTGATCTTCCTCCTCATCTTCCTCCTCCTCTTCCTCCTCGGCTTCACTTTCGTCATCGCTGCGTTCGTCCTTGTCCAACTGTCGAAGAGAAGGTTAAAGTGAGTTTGCTTAAGTATCTTTTGGTTCATTTAAATAAACAAATTTAGAATTTATCAGAATGTACAATGCATTTGTAATCAGTTCATACAATAAAAAAGAGAGAGATGTTCCTTTGAGCACACATCACACTGGAAAAACATATTTTTCCAAAACAGTTTACATATGAACTAAAACTGAAACTATTAATATTTGTTTGTTTGTAACTGAAATATATAGAATAAAATACAAGCATGAAAAACTTTTATGTAAATATTTTAATAAACATGAGAAATGTTTCTCTGACAACAAGGTGAAATAAATTATGTTGACATATTAAACTAAAAATAAAATTTTTATAAAATCTAAAGCTAATGCTAAATGGAAATATATATTTAAAAAATACAAAAACAAAAATACTAAAATTAATATTAAACTAAATATTAAAATGAAACTATACAAATAAAACTCAATTTAATTTAAAATTACTATAATTATATAACTATATATAACTCATAACAATGACAAAAGCACATAAAGTGCTAACACTTAAAAATAATTTAACTGACAATATATAAAATACTATTAATATTTATATTTAATGTTTATTAAAAGTACATTTATCTGAGATAAATCATTTAAGTTGAGGTTTTTTATATATTTACTAAAACTAAGAATTAAATTAAAATATATAGAAAAAATTAAAAGTATTAAAAATGACAGAAGCAAAATAAATTACTAAAATAAATTACTAATATATATATATATATATATATATATATATATATATATATATATATATATATATATATATACACTAATAAAAACTTGAACTAAAATTAAACTGAAAATACAACAAAAAAAAACTAACTGAAATAAGTAACTTGTTAAAATTCTAAAAAACTAAAACTGAAATAAAAATAAAGCTAAATAAAAATATATATATATAAAAAAAGGACAAAAGCATATTATAAAAGTACTAAAACATAAACTAAAATTTAATTGAAAACTAATTATATATAAAATAAAAGCTCATTCATAATGTCAATAAATACTCTGACAGTATATAATAGTAAAATACCACTTCAATTCAATTCAGGCATTTTTTTGTGATTTTGTGAAGTACTGTCATGCAGATATGACGGACTTACTTTCCCTAAGAAGAGAAACTTGTAGCTCATTCTGAGGATGAGATAAGCCCAGTAAATGTGCAGCGCCTGCAGCACCAGCAGCAGAGCATTGAAGAAATAATATCCCACAAAGGGCTCAAACATCTCCATAGACAAAACCAGAGAGGTGTAGATGATCCTACAGGAGAGAAACACACACACACACACACACACACGCCGCTTAGTTAAACAATGCACAGGAACCAAATCTAAGAGCTTAGATTACGTTATGTCTATTACAGGCACTGGATAAACAACTAGATAAAGTGACATTAATAGTGAAGTGTTTTAAAATGGTTATCTGATACTTCAAGACTGAAAGAGTTTCAGGTTCTTACTTGCTGGGAAACACAATCAGACGTGTAACCAGGAATACAGCAGCAAAAATCACAAACAATGGGTCGCAGGTTTTCTTCCAGCCGGCGTAGTTGAACATCTTGCCACACTGTGGAAAAATAGGTTATATACATTACATGTGTGTGTGTGTGTGTGTGTTGTGTTTATTTATTATGTAAACAAAACCTTTATTTTGGATGCGATTAACCGTGATTAATCATTTGACAGCACTAATACAAATTTATATTACATATATAATATACATTATTAATATAAATATTAAATCAGATATTTTATCAATTTTAACTGAAATTAAAAAAAAAATCTAAAGCTACTATCACTAAAATAATAAAATAGTAAAATTAAATTAAAGCTAATAAAATACAGCTAAAAGAAAAAAGAAAAAAATAATTAAATTAAAGAAAAGAAAAAAATAAATAAATAAATATATATATATATATATATATATATATATATATATATATATATATATATATATATATATATATATATGCAATAAAATTACTAAAACGGAAAAAATAAAACATATAAAAAAATTAATAAAAATGACAAAAGCACATAAAAAATAAAAAAAAATTAACTGGAAATATACAAATTAAAATAAAACTATCTGAAATAAATACAGATGAAAACTTAAATGAAACTAAAATGAGCTGTTGGCTAAAATTACCAAAACTTAAACTGACATAATGTAAGTTTTATATATATATATATATATATATATATATATATATATATATATATATATATATATATATATATATATATATATATATATATATATATATATATATATATATATTTGCAACAAAATATACATATACAAAATATACTGTATATGTATATAAACAAAAACAAATAAAAGCAAGTAAAAAAATTACTCAAACTAAATCAAAACTGAAAATGTTTAAATAAATAAAAATCCATACAATTCCAAATGACTCTGAAGCACGAAACATCCCTGAGTGTAAAGGTCACTGTAAATGATGTGATGTGATTTACACAGGAAACAGCAGTGAGGTCATCAGATGGGGGTTTTTCTCATTGTTTGTGAGCGTGAATGTGTGATTCGGCGGTCGAGATCGTACCTCCAGCAGGAAGTCAGACGAGTCGTGGACGAGCATCACCAGGGTCCCGATCCGAATATAGTTGGAGCAGTACGAGAAACCCAGCAGGAAGATAGTGGCGAAGTGATGGACGATCTGTTCTTTGAAATCCTAAAACAGAATTAAAGTTAATAGTTATTAATAGTTCACCCAAAAATTGCAATCTCAGTTTGTGTTCTAGTGAAGAAACCAAGTCACCTATATCTTGGATGCCCTGGGGTATAAATTTAAGGAAAAGTTACTGATATTCTTTTCCTCATACCTTTTGCGTTAAAGAGACAGTTCACTCAAAAATGAATATTTGATGTCTATCTGCTTACCCCCAGGGCATCCGAGATGCAGGTGACTTTGTTTCTTCAGTAGAACACACACTGAGATTTTTAACTCACACCGTTGCAGTCTATCAGTCTTATAATGTAAGTGGATGGAAACCACGGCTAAAACATAGAATAAAACTAAAAAAACATACACAAACAAAACCAAATTAAACCCAGCGGCTCGTGACGATACACTGAGGTGTAAAGACACAAATCGATCAGTCTGTGTAAGAAACTGAACAGCATTTATATTGTTTTTTCATCTGATTCACTGTAATCTTCTTCTTGCTTTATGGCGAATCGCAAAATTATAAGTGCATTACTGCATACACTATTTCTCAAATAGACCATTAACACTCTATCTACAATCTCAATTAGGAGTGTTAAATTATTTTCTATAGCGCCTTTAAAAGTTACATCTCAAAGCGCTTTACCAAGGCATACAGAAAAAAAAAAAATCAATAAAAAACAAATAAACATACATTGAGATTGACCATCAGAGAAACATATCACATATATGCTAACCAGAAAAATACGTTTTAAGAGAACATTTAAAAAACAATTAAAAGATTGTCGTAGATTATATATATCACCCACAGCCCCACGGCACCCATTCACTGCTATTAGTGAGCAAGTGATGGAATGTTCATTTTTGAGCGTACTGTTCCTTTAAAAGCTTGAACTTTGGAGAAACTTCACGTGTGATTTTCTTCCTTGAGTGTGTCAGCACATCATTTGTTTCAGGTTTCATTTCCTGTCACTACTACTATTTTTTTAGTTTTATTCTATGTTTTAGCCGTGGTTCCCATCCACTTACATTATAAGACTGATAGACTGCAACGGTTTTGATTAAAAATCTCAGTTTGTGTTCTACTGAAGAAAAGAGGTCACCTACATCTCTGATGCCCTGGGGGTAAGCAGATAGACATCACATATTCATTTTTGAGTGAACTATTCCTTTAAAGGTATAAAAGGTATAAGGGAAAGGATTTCAGTAACTGATATTATGGTGGGCGGTAGTGACAGGAAATGAAACCTGAAACAAATGATGTGCTGACACACTCAAGGAAGAAAATCACACGTGAAGTTTCTCCAAAGTTCAAGCTTTTAAAGGAACAGTACGCTCAAAAATGAACATTCCATCACTTGCTCACTAATAGCAGTGAATGGGTGCCGTGGGGCTGTGGGTGATATATATATAATCTACGACAATCTTTTAATTGTTTTTTAAAAGATATGTGACCCTGGATCACAAAACCAGTTATAAGAGTTGATTTAAAAAAAAAAAGCTTTCCATTAATGTACGGTTTGTTAGGAGGACAAAATCTGGAATCTGAGGTTGCAAAAAAATCTAAATATTGAGAAAATTGCCTTTAAAGTTGTCCAAATCAATTCTTAACAATGCATATTACTCATGATAATATATGTATTATATATTTCCAGTAGGACATTCACTAAATATCTTAATGAAACATTTACTTAATATCCTAATGATTTTTGGCATTAAAGAAAAATCGATCATTTTGACCCATACAATGTATTGTTGGCTATTGCTACAGTGATTTAAGACTAATCCAGGGTCACATGTGTGAGTTGACATTATGAAGAATATTGCAAAAAATAAAAATAAAAAAATAAATAAAAACACACCCAGAGCAAGACACAACTCTATGTTTGCACATTTAGAGTTCACGCTTTGACTGCATGATTTAAACTATTAAAAGTCTATTAAAACACATTTAGTATTTTAACCACATTTGTTTTATAGCTCTATACTCATAATGCATAACAACTATCGACTCAGCTGTGAATATTTTTAGTTATGCAAAGGGAGAACTAAAAATTTAAATGTGTTATGCAACTGAAAACTCAATTAAGTCTCTGCTGAGCACTAATGTGTTACTCTGTGTGTGCAGGCTGATATTCGTATGAAAACATTATGTTGAAATATTAAATCTGAACATTCATGTTAACATATTCTCACATATATTTAAGCTTACTTTTCTCTTGACGTCCACAGACACAGAGAGCAGCAGAGAGCAGTAGAAGCCCAGCTCCAGCATGTAATACCAGTAATGAGCGTCCTGAACCGGCTAGAGACACAAACACAGGACCTGAGTGAAAACAGGGCTTATAGTTCACCGAAAATACAACCATAAAAAAATAAAAATAATAATAATAATATTTTGTTGCTTGAATATAATACATTTTTTAAATCAAATTAAATAAAATATAATGTAAAATAAAATATTATTTAAAAATTTACTAAAACTTAAATAAACATTAATAAAAATAATAAAAATAAAAATAAAAAAATCACAAAATTTTTTAACTAAAATGGAAATTTAAACAGAAAATATAAAAATAAAAACGAATCTGACTTCATCAACAAAATTTTTAAGAATTTAAGACAAAGCATTTTTAAACCTGTGAGAAAAATATAAGATTGTTTTAATAACACTAAAATATGTCTCATATTTATCACTTTCCTACAATATGAGTCAGATAAATTACCATACAAAATGTTTTTTAAAGAAGACAGCAGGACTGCATTTATTTGATCAAAAACACAGTAAAACCGTAATATTTTTTCTGATTATTATCAATGTTGAACACAGTTGTGCTGTTGAATACATTTGTGGAAACTGTGATACGTTTAATTTTTTCAGGATTGACAGATGAGTATAAAGTTCAAAAGAACAGCGTTTATTTTAAACAGAAATGTCTTTACTGTCACTTTTGATCAATTTAATGCACCCTTGCTGAACCAAGGCATGCATTTCTTTCAAAAAATGTAAGAAAACTTAAGAATCTTAATCTGAAAACGTAAGAAATGTTCTTGTGTGACGCTCACCTGTTGAGGAAACCCTCTCCAGCACTCTCTCTGATCCCAGAACCAGGGCGTCTATGAGGAAGACAAGCACTGCGGTCACTTTCACACAACCGCCAGTCAAATCAAACACAGACAACAAACTACTTCCTTTAAACGCCTGACAACAAAAGCGCCAGTTATGCAGTGAAAACCGGGAAAAACATGCTTCAGAAAAACATTAGAGCCGTGCACATTCACAACAACAAAGCTCAAGCTTGTTCATGTTGCGTTAAAGCGTTCAGACTTCTGACAAAACAGACTTTAACAGGGGTCCCTAATTAGGGGACGACTCAAAAGACACACTTGGGCTCACGAGGGAATAACAGTTCAAATGTCGACTCACGTTAATTAAAGACGCGAATCCCGCGGTGAAAGCAACCAGGTAGAACACAAACCTCCAGCTGCGGAAACACAAGATATGGAGAAACACAGTGAAAAAATATTAATAAAAACTGTTTTTTTGTTTGTTTTGTTTTTTCACAGAATTAGAATGAAGGTTTTTCAAATTATATATTTATGTACAGTATCAGCTTTAATGCATTTATCAAAATAACAAAAGCAGTGAAACGTCATAATTAATACGACATGTAAATGTTGTATAATAATTAAAATGGAGGTATTTTATAATTAATATGATAACTCCATAATCAACTGGAGTCATTTTATAATTAATATAATAAATACATAAATGTTGTATAATCATTACAATGGAGTTATTTTATAATTAATACAATAAATACGTAAATGTTGTATAATAATTAAAATGGAGTAATTTTATAATTAATATAACTACATACATTTTGTATAATAATTTAAATGGAGTTATTTTATAATTAATATAACTATATACATTTTCTATAATAATTAAAATGGAGTTATTTTGTAATTAATACAATAACTACGTAAATGTTGTATAATAATTAAAATGGAGTTATTTTATAATTAATATAATAAATACATAAATGTTGTATAATCATTACAATGGAGTTATTTTATAATTAATACAATAATTACGTAAATGTTGTATAATAATTAAAATGGAGTTATTTTATAATTAATACAATAAATACGTAAATGTTGTATAATAATTAAAATGGAGTCATTTTATAATTAACATAATAAATACATAAATGTTGTATAATCATTACAATGGAGTTATTTTATAATTAACATAATAAATACATAAATGTTGTATAATCATTACAATGGAGTTATTTTATAATTAATACAATAACTACGTAAATGTTGTATAATAATTAAAATGGAGTTATTTTATAATTAATACAATAAATACGTAAATGTTGTATAATAATTAAAATGGAGTCATTTTATAATTAACATAATAAATACATAAATGTTGTATAATCATTACAATGGAGTTATTTTATAATTAACATAATAAATACATAAATGTTGTATAATCATTACAATGGAGTTATTTTATAATTAATACAATAACTACTTAAATGTTGTATAATAATTAAAATGGAGTAAAATTTGTTTTTGCATAAAAGGTGGTCTAAAATGGTAATAATACTCAAGAGTAAAGCAGAGATTTGCATTCATAATTAATGTAAACATTAGGATATATTTCACACTATTACAATATTTTTGTAGACGTGTGTATGGTGATATGATAATTTATTGATTTGATTCTGCATTTAATAAGCATTTGATGCAGTTTACACTTTACAAAGTAAGCAAAATAAAACTTTTTTTTTTCTCACAAAATCTGTACTTTTCTGTTTGGATGCAGTAAAGCGCCCACAGATTCAGCTCATGTTTGTGTTTTCTTGTATCCTGAGCTTCAAATCAGAATTAGGCCTCGAATAATGTCCTATTTGTGAAAACAGGCTGAGAATTGAACATAGAGTTGTGATTTGGCTCAGATTCAGACTGGAGTCGTGTTTGTGTTTTTTCTGCTGATTAACGGACAATACAAGGCCATGGAAAGCAAAAATGAGACAAAATGCACATATTTCGTGTGAAAGTGTGACGTGCTCAAGCAAAACAGACACTATTTTTGGAGTCAGCAGTAAGAAACAGGTATTGGATTTGATTCAGCGGATATGATGCAGAGCTCTGTGTATCTATGATCGTGATTTTATCAAAAGCAGATACCGGAGATGAACTTACCTGGCCTCACAAAACTTCTTACTGTTGCTGGGTCTGTCCTGGTTTCTGCGTTTACGAAACCAGGTCTCAACTTGTCTATGAGTCAGGTTGCACTGGTTAACCAGGCTGGTGATCTCACTCTAGGTGGAATAATGCAACAACATGAGCTTTTATTTGACAATGAACAATAATATTCCAGGTAGGTCTATTGACGGCTATGAAGGTGATTATCACAGACTTTCACTCGTGCCTGATCATGTTAAGAAAATAAACTGCCACTTCACATGTTTATACTAGTTTCTTAACTATGCTTTTCCCGAATAATCCTCATTACAAAAAGACACATGAAAACACAGACACAGAGAGATTTAAAAATACAGGGGAAAATATTTACAGGTGAATTATTAATTTATTATTTGGATATTTAATTATATCATTAAAGAAGTATATATATATATATATATATATATATATATATAAGTATTTTATATTAATTACTAAAAATAAAAATATATTATTAATTAAATTTAAATATTTAAATTTATTTAAAGTTTTAAATATTATTTGTATTACCATTATTGATAATTTAATTAGTATTTTAATTTAATTATCAAATATTTCTATAATAAATAATTATATATTTTAAAATATATGAATCAACAATTTGTATTTGAAACATGAAACAATTATATTAATTTATAAAATGTGTAATGGGTGAGTTGCATAAAAAGACTGATTTTTGACTGACTGTTTTAAAGGTTTTTATATATTTTTAAAGATTCAGTGTAAAAATAAAAGTGCTGCATTAAAAAAAGGATAAAATAAAAAAGGTAAAATACACTTTTTCAGTTATGTTTATTCAGTTTTCATTTTAATTTAAAGTAGTTTTAGTAATTTTGTTATGTCATTTTTGTTATTTTATATATTTCAATGTAGCTTTAATGTATTTTTATTTCAGTATTAGTTTTAATAATTAATTAATTATTTATTTATTTTTTTATAGGCCATAAACATAATTTAACGAATGAAATAAAAAGGTAAAATAAGCCACCTACACTTTGTAAATTATTTTTTTAATTATCGTGGAATTGCGTATGAGAATCAAAATAAAAAAAAATCTTGATACACCAGAATACCAGTAAGATTCGTTATATCTATCTGTAAAGCAAACTCATCCATACATTTTATGTAAATTATAACCAGAAATTAATCTGCCAAAAAAAAACAAAAAAACAAGGACACTAAAATAAAGAATTATCTCCAGAAAGAGACGCCAGAGCAGAAAAAAGAAATGTCAACACTATCAAGTTCCTCACAACACACTCCTACAGTCTGAAATATACATGCATTTCCTTTCTTTAGTGCCTTTATAGACTTCAACTGAACTGAATTCATATCAGATGACGTAGATTTA
>NC_068372.1:29860091-29895091 GCF_023724105.1 Carassius gibelio
ATTGGTCCAGGAGAGGTTCGAGTCGTTTAAATGATTCGGTTCCTTTGAACTGCTCTTTGACGGCTGATTCAATTATGAGTTTCAGCTTACACAAACGTGCGTTGATAATAGGTAGAAATGGTGTCGGTTTAGTGTTTGATTGGAATTAGGTTTGTCGCTATGACATAAAAAAAAACATTGTTTCTTTAATCTCATTGTGGTTGATTGATATCAAACAAAAGAAAAAATACATACGGGATTCACATCAACTAAATAGTCTTTGTCTCATCATACAGCTTGTTCATATTGTCAGCTAACGTAACCCAGTATCAATAAATAAGATTATTTATAATAAATTCATAATCTGAAAAAGATCTAACGAGTTCGTTGCTGAGGAGCTCAATTTGAGATTCATTTCAACCGATTCATTCAAAGGAACCGGATCGTTTGCAAATCGGACAAAACTTTCCCTCAACTGTTTTCAATATCGGTATACAAATATACATAATTCTTATATAAATTCTATAAGAAAATAAGCAAATCTACCTGTTAATATTCTGTTTCCATTCTCTATAAACTGATTTGATGAGTTTACCATGAAAGTAGGCTACAGTGCTGCAGCAAAGAAAAGACAAGATTTTATAACAATCAACATAAACATAACAAATTGTGATTTTAGCATGTTTTGGACACTAAATTTGCATGAACAAGACAAATATAACCTAAAACTGGATTTACATGCATTAACAATAACAAGACAAATCTAACAATAATCCAAAACTGTGGCATTTGCATGTTTCTTTTTCTTCGTATTGCATATTAAAACAGACAGCACGAACCAGACAAATCTAACAAAAAAACATGGTCTTAGAATGTTTTGGACATGATACAGGCTATTAGAAAAGATAAACAAGATCTAAAAATAAAAAATCACAGGTTTTTTTTAAATGTCCCAAACATGCTAATACAACAGTGTTTGATACATCATGTCCGGAAACATGCTAATATCGTAGCATTTGAACACGTGTGGACAGCATAACAGTCATCAGCATAAAAAAATACACTTTTTTTTTTATTTTTAAAAACTGTGGTATAGGCATGTTTTTGGACAGTCAACAGCATAAACCAACAATAAAAAGATTGTGGTGTTATTAGGCTATGTCTTTGGACAATATATATATACAAGTAGCTTGTAAATACCATGGTATAAATGTTAACATACAGTAACGTGCTCTAAAGTGAAGGCAAACAGAAAAGATAATTATAGAGTCTTCTGTTGCAGTGTCTGTCTCTTAGATCCAATGCCCTAGTTTTGATCTAACAGATGTCCCCTCTGGTTAAATTCAGCCCTAATAAATCATCATTGCATCAATATGTGGAGTTAAGTTCAATTCCTTCACATGTTCTAGTTCTATTGTGCAATTTAAACCCGTACTGTATGCTCACATTTGGACGTGGCACGTGCAGTAGAAAGTATTAGTCTCAGATAATCAAGGAGGTTCACATGATGTGTGTGTGATAAGATGCAGACAGTCCATCGATGCAATCACACTTTCCCCACTGATCACATGCCACACATGCTTCGCATGACGGAAGACACTCGTTTAACCCAGGCAAGTGTCAGGGTTAGAGTCGTTTTCATGCAGCATTCCACGAGTGACACCTGCCCTGATCATTAACACACCTAGGAAATGCACTTTTTAAATCATTTCACTGCTTTGGTTTTGAGTGGGTTTTCCCCAGCACTGCAATAACCCAGCCAACGTTTTTTTTTTTAAGTTATATGAATGTTAGGACAAAATGTTCTTAAAGGCACGTTTATGGAATGTTCGCATGACACATTCAGATTTCAACATTCTCAAAACACACTTGAAGTTATTTCTACCTGACGAACACTGTGAAACATTTTTGGAACCTTCAAAGAACATTCTAACATTCAATGACACGACAACGAAACACTGGAATGTTTTAATTAAAATAAACACTCAAATGATGTTATATTATGGGTGGGAATAAAGTTAGTAGAACGTTTTTATAGCCTTTAAATAACTTTAGAATCACGACAAGAAAACTGGACGTTTCAATGTTTTAGAAACAAATGTTTTTCTATAACCTTAAATCGGAAATTAAAAAGAAAAATGACAAAACAGTCCACCTCAGATAAAAAGGTACAAAAGCTGTCACTGGGGAGGAACCTTTTCAAAAGGCACACCTTTGAACTTAAACTGTCCAAACTGGTACCTAAAAGGTACAAAAAGGTACCGCCCCAGTGACAGCTTTTGTACCTTTTTTCTAAAAGTTAAGAAGCATATAATTCTCAAAATTCAAAATTTATCAAGTCACAAAAATGTCTGTTTATGTATTAATACAAATGAATGATTTAAGATGACACCCACAAAGTTGTTGGTTTTAAGAATAAGCAACAAATCACTTTTATGGTGAAGAGTAAATAATACTAATTAACTTGCAAATAATACTATATGAATGAAATAAAACACCACTTAAGTGTACTTAAAAAGAGACACCATCATGCCTATGTTTCTAATACAGTACAATTTTAAAAAGAGCAGTTTGTAATACTGTCAAATAAAAGTTTGACCAACATAGTGTGTTTGATAATATACTTAATATACTTTAAATGTATTAAACTGCAAATTCATCACTATGAATGTGCAAATGCATAAATACATGACTAACATATTTCAATAGAAATGTCATTAAAGTATATTTTAGTTACAATTAGTACAATTTATATATATATATAAAAAAAGAAAGTATATGTAAGGTTGTACATGCTTAAGTGGGTCAATACGTTCAGCTGATTGTATTCAATATAAAGTTAATCTGTTTACATTTAATTGTTATTTTGTTAGTTACAATATAAATATGTTGAGCTAAATCATATTCTATCATGATGTCTGATGTGTCTGATGAAGGTCAGATTCCTGGGTTTTGTTCTGCTGAAGTGAAGCTGAACTCTTTTGTGTGTCTGAGCTCTTGCTAAAGAGAAACATCATGTGTACCGACTCTCTATAAATCCTCTTCAAATCCAGTCTTACAATGTGTTTCTTCCTCTTCTGAGCCTTAAAAAGCTCATTATTATTATTTGATTATGATGATTCATCTACTCTTTGTTGTTAGGAGCTGCTGTCAGAATATGAAGCTCATGCATTGTGGATATATAACTGTGGATGTCAGGATGTGAAGAGATTATTGTTAGACATAATACATTTCAGCAGGATGGAAGATTAGGTTGATTTTTATTTTTAATTACTATATAATAATCATGATTACTACTGCTACTCCTACTAATATTTTTGTGTATATATATATATATATATATATATATATATATATATATATATATATATATAAAAGAAATGTTACTTAGAATAAAAAGTTAGTTCCATAAAGTATCACCAAATGGTGTTTGTATGAATGATTTTCTTCCCAGACGTTTTAGTTCGAAAACATAATTTCTCTAGTATTTTCTACAATGTAATACAAGCAATATCTTACTGTAGTGAGTGCAAATATGTTACATACATGTAGTCCCTGCACCTTTAGCACTGCACTCATTCAATCATTCAGCTGTCATGCTCAGTTTTACCAGTAGATGGCGCCTGAGGCAAGGACTTGGTTCAGAATTCCTTGCGTTCCTTGGATCAGTCAGTATTTTATATATTAATTTATATTTTGATGGATCTCACACCTATTGATGCATATTTTGCACAAAGTTTCCATTGTGCTTCTTAGCTAGAAGTTGCAAAGCTCTTAGGGTGATGCGGATAATGAAACGTCTGGCTACATGACACCAACATTAAATACAAAACATTAAACACAAATTTTCTAATTCAACACTATATGTGGCATTAGTTTCTTTGCAAGATTGCAAAAATGAAGCACTGAATATTTCATATTTAGCAGGCTATAATAAGCATTTGAAGAGGTTTCTGGAGCTGACAGTCTTCCAGCCCAGCGCTGCTGTCGATACCAGCATACCATAATCAATTCAACAATCAATGCATGATGTGTCTCTTAATCAGAGACTGCGGCACATTTACTGCTGCAGTAAACCGAGCCTGACCTTTCACCCTTTCTGACAGCTTGTTTCCTGATTAAGACACGAGGAGAAGACATGAAATCTAGGCATTTCATTGTTTTAAAAAGGTTCTAATAATGTTATATTCTGGGCAACAATAACGTGGACTGTTGTTTAAAACACTTTAAGAACCTTTTTAATGTTTTTAAAATATTAAAATAAGCATTCAAATAACATTATAGTTTGAGTGAAAATAAAGTTAGAATGTAAAAAAAAGAGAAAAAAAAGTTTTTGTAACCTTTAAAATCACTAGAAAACTGGGCAATATTAGAAAATATAAAATAAATGTTCAAATAACATTTTGAATGATGATGAAGTTAGTAGAATGTTGCAAGAAATGTTGAACGTATCAGAAACATTTCAAAACAATCATCCTAGTGTTTTTATAAGCTAAATTTAGCTGCTAATTCACTAATGTTTTACTAACGTTCCCATTATGGTAAACACAATTTGTGATATTTTGTTCGTTCTTTTCTGGGTTATATGAATGTTAATGGAACATTCCATTCTATTATTTGGCAAACGCTGTGGGAACGTTACTTTTGAATATTCGCAAACATTCTGAAACATTGTAACATTTAAACAATGTCATCCAGCCAAAGCTTTTTTGACATTTCATGAACAATGTATAAATACAATTTTTGTGCTAATGTTTTGAGAACATTAGTCAGGACATTCTATTAATGTTACTGGAAGAACGTTTGTTCATAACGTTGAGATAACCTTGTCAGAACGTTCCCTATCAGCTGGGACAGTGTTACTTGGAGATATCAGCTTTAGATATGCTGTTTTTTGACAAATTAATAAATGCAGATTAACAGACTGGTAATGTTGAGGGACTTTGTGCTGCATGTGGGCTGTCCAATCAAAACCAGTAAGAAACATTAGTGTTTGTACACAGTTTTGCCCTCTCTAGATGATAAAACGCTGCTGCTTATCCCAAACCAACTGAGTTTCTGACACAGAAATATATCAAGGCACATCTGCTCCAGTTATCAAAGACAAAAGTGGACAAATGCATTACAAAACATAATGCAAAATATTTATAAGAAATATTAATAAATACCATCCAACCAACTCGCATGCACAGCAAAAACATTAGAAATGCAGTCACAATAAGAAATAAGGAAGTTTGTAAAAGTCTGTCACAACACTAAACAAATTAGCAAACATTTCTGTGGGAAATGAATACAGATGCATGATTCATTCACATAATTACCTGAAGTAGAAATTTACATTTTAAAACAAATGCTGCAACTGAGTTTAATGTAGTCACTCATTTTGTTGACTAAAATCTCAGGGATATTGCTTTGGCACCAGTAGATTTATGGCACCAGAACAAGTCTGGGTCATATTTTCATCCCAAAATCTAAAGGAAATACATTTTAGTCCATTAAGCAAATTACTAATATATATATATATATATATATATATATATATATATATATATATATATATATATATATATATATATATATATATATATATATATATATATATTTAATTAAAACATTACATAGTGCATTCCAGTAATTAACTATTTGTGGCAGAAATGTTATGAAAATATTGAAAAATATTATACTAAAAATAATAAATACAATATTATTTTATTAAATGTATTCAATTTTCATTAAATAAATGTAATAAAAAATAAAATTCTATATATATGTGTGTGTGTGTGTGTGTGTGTTCTTGACATGTTAGCTTGATATATATTAGATTAGATTAGATTAGATATTTAAAAGTTTAATTAAAATATTATTTTGTCCATTCCAGAATTCAACATTTTGGGGGGGAAATGTTACAAAAATAATGAAAAATATTATATTAAAGTACAAAATATTATATTGTTTATAGTTATATATATTATAACAAGCAGACAGTTTGTAATTGTTCATCTAGACGAGTGCGTACTCAAACTGTCCCCTCTCCAAACCGTCTTTATGATCAGACCAGGATGAGGACGGCATGCTGCTGTAGGGGTCCAGGAGAATCCGGAAACAGCGCACCAGCAGGAACACCAAAAACAGCAGCAGGAGCCCCACGAAACACAGAGCCGTGATCTGCTCTGTGTCCGGAGCCAGCAGAAGCCCCTCCGTGGCCCCGGGGCCCGAGACAGGGCCCAGAGACTGCAGCTCGTACTCCATCAGAGGCCTTTCAGTTCAGAGATGAAGCAAGTCCAGTTTCTGAGGAAGAGAGGATCCCATGGGAAAGAATGACTTTGCTTTAAAATCTCAATTGTTTCTTTTACATGGCAATGATATTAAATGGAGACACTTCGTTACAGGGTACATGGAGAGAAAACATGCCGTGACACACTGATCGCCCACGCAGCTTCATTTTCAGGTGTCCGAGATAATTACTGAAAGCTCAGACAGAGGAAAGCCGGCTCTGTGAATAAAGAGAAAGACGAAAATCTGGGTCGATCATGAACATTGTGAATCAATAACAGCCACATAACAGAGAAATAAACCAGGTCACCTCTTCAGCAGGTCATGAAGAGACCAGATCCGTGAGGAATATTAAAGTGCACAGGCTGTATAACAGTGAACCGCTCAAGACCTGGTCCACAGCTGGGATGGTTTTCCCAGTAAATACAGGCTCTGACTTCCTCTGGATGGGATTCGTGTGCTGACAGCTGATTCCTGTCCCAAAGAGGACACAGTTACCTAAAGGGTTAATAACTTTCATTCCATCATCATAAATGTAAACGATCAGAAGAAGTGGCTGTGAAGGTTGTTCTAGTTGCAGAAGGAAATCCTGCGAGTGCAGAAATAGACACAGATCAATAGCAGAGCTGATCGATCCATTCCCAAACTATAGATAAATCACTGCTTGCTGTCTGTGTGGTCGACTGGAGCACTTCTGGATTAAAAATATATATAGCCTGTTAACAATAAACAGCAACCAACGGATGTACAGTCATATAAACTGCCTAATTATCATATTATGTTGTCATATTAGTACATATCCAGTACACCTCCTTACAGAGGGAGTAAAATATTACATTATATATGTATATAACTGATATCATACATTTAATCTGAAATGTTATGTTACCTGACTAGATGTTTTTAATGCAATCTCTAATGCATTAGGCTACAGGTGCCAACAAGTGCTAGAAGTCTTCTTTTCTGTTTACAGAACATTTGACAACTATAAAAATCAGCAAATCAAGGCTATTATATTCCTCATATATTTACGGACAAATTACGCGAGCGGTTTTCATGATTATTGAATATTGAGAGCTTTCAAATGTAATTAAAAACTAATTAAAAAAAAAAAAAAACTGAAAACATAACATACCCGTGTTGACGATCCGGAGCGTGTGCTGGTCTGCTAGCTCTATGCGCGCTCTCGCGTTCATCCCTCACGCGCGCGCGATGGAGCGGTCCTCGGGGACACGCACTCGTGTAACCGTGGCTAGTTGTCACACTGTTACTCAAATGAGTACTTTCAATGTAGGGTTAATGTTTAAAAAAAGACTTCTGTAAAGACACTTACCAGAAAACCCCTTTGAACATCTACACTGTCATATCGCAGGAGAGCAGAGGTGTAAATTATTTGAGTAAACGTTATTAGTATATTTTTGGATATTCTGAATAATTGTCGCTGAAGGTACCTGTACTTTTAGTCTAGTGGTTTTCAGGTACTCTTTAGGGGAGATGCTGCATGTTGTCTCAATATGAGGCAAGCTGTCACAATAGAAACCTTGTGTTTACTGACAAAGATTTGGGGTTAAAGGCCTATGTCTGAAATGTGCAATAAACGTGTCTCTAAAAGGGAAAACTCATGTTTAGAACATGTATCTGTGTACAATACTGCATGCATTTAAAATGTAATTAAATGTGATATTTGCTATAAAAGCAAATAAAACTATTATAAAAAAATGTAATGTTTCATACAGAATATGTAACTCTTATATTCAGAGAATAAGGATTTGTATTGAAATATATGCATAAAACGTGTGACAACTTGCCCCGATCTTTACTGCTGTCAGATATGCTATTATGCATTGCATTTCACACATCATCATCATATACTATCATATTGCTGTTTTAAGGTTGTTCAGAATTTTTTTTTTTTTACTTATTCAAAAATTAGGCTGTGTAGGCAGTGATATAGAATCATGTAGGATATAGAGTCCATCAATAAAAAATGTTTTCCTTTTTTTTTTTTTTTTTTGGTTTTGGGATCCAGGGTCACATATCGTTTAAACGGCAATTAAAATATTGTCGTAGATTATATATATCAACCACAGCCCTACGGCACCCATTCACTGCTATTACACTCTAAAAATGGCTGGGTTAAAAATAACCCAATTGGCAACCCAGCACTGGGTAAATATTGGACAGAACACATGCTGGGTTAAAGTAACCCAGCATGCTGGTTTACACATTTTAACCCAGCATGCTGGGTTATTGAGAAAACCCAAGATAGAGTCATTTTTACCATTTGTGGGTTTGCATTTTTATGATTCTGGGTTATTCTTGCTGGGTTATTCTCATAATTTCACTTTTGCTTAACAAAGCAATCATGGATTAATAAATAATGAAGAATACAGGTTATTTAGACTGTTAAAAAATATTTTTAATGCCATCTGACATTAAAAAATTTGTACCAATGACAAACAACATGGAATTTTCCCTTTTTTTGTTTCCAGCAAATGCAAAATAAATAAATAAAAATCACAGAAATACAGTTGCAATAAATAAGAAAATTATTTCTGAATGACCTGTGTCTAGCTGTTTAACTATTACATTTTGAGATTTTTAGCTATTTAAATACACAGTGAAATGACATTGACAATTAACATTCTTTAAATTTAAATGTAAAATCATTTAAAGATGTCCTTAAATTTAAGTATCAAGTATATAAAGACTCCTACGTAGGTAGATGTGCACTGCTTAGGGTAGTTCAACATATAGTTCACCCAAAAATGAAAATTCTGTCATTTATTACTCAACTTCATGTCGTTACAAACCTGTAAGCCCTTCGTTCATCTTCAGAACACAAGTTAAGATATTTTCGTTGATATTCGAGAGCTTTCAGACCAGGGTGAATAATTAGTGACAATTTTCATTTTTGGGTGAACTATTGTCAAACACTTAAGCTCTGAAGCAAAGATCTACACCTGAGAGCAGTGTACTCCGTTATAGAGCCTGTCTATGGAAGGACAATTTTCAAAAGGAATTGCTAATTATATTTTCAATTGCGTTTTCCACATGTGACAAATTGTGACAATCCAAACACAATTGCAAATCTTGAACAAAAACAGTTTCAAAAACATTGAACAAAAATTACGGTTTCAGTTTTCATGAATGCACAGTGACTGCCAAATTTCAAATGGAAAAAAAAGTCAGTTTGTAGCTGTATTTTCCATGTATTATGAGTAATAAGCCTGTCATATTGATCAAATACTGCATCATAGCAGCTTTACAGTATTAAATAGGAAAATAGTGTGTAATAATGCAAAGGGACAAAAGTAAACACTCAGTTTTCAGTTAAAGTCAGTTTATCATTGATTCAGTGATGTATCGTCCCTCTGTGCAATCAAGTGGATGATATCGCTTGATATTAATTGTCTCCAACTAAAGAAAAACAAGGAACCAAAACTCCATCGGTGACAGAATGGAGAAAAAAACCTTGGGAGAAACCAGGCTCAGTTGGGGGTCAGTTCTCCTCTGACCAGACGAAACCAGTAGTTCAATTCCAGGCTGCAGCAAAGTCAGAATTCTTCAGAATTGTGCAGAAGAATCATCTGTTTCCTGTGGTCTTGTCCTGGTGCTCCTCTGAGACAAGGTCTTTACAGGGGATCTGTATCTGGGGCTCTAGTTGTCCTGGTCTCCGCTGTCTTTCAGGGATGTAGAGGTCCTTTCTAGGTGCTGATCCACCATCTGGTCTGGATATGTACTGGATACGGGTGGCTACGGTGACCTTGGAATAAGAGAGAAACAGACTAATGTTAGCATAGATGCAACATAAGAACAAGTACATGAGGTTTTATGAATTACCATGTCTGTTTTTTCACTGTGTCGCACATGTTACCTGCCAAAACTCAAATGGAATCTTTAGCATCTGAATTTCCAAAGCCTCACATTGAAAACTGTCAATTTTTGTCAGAGGTGGGACCATACTATGGAGAGTGTTTGTATTGGGAGGTGACGTCACTCAAAGACAACTGTGCAAAATGCTTTGAACAATGGAGGTTAAGGCACTACTAAAGGCAGCTGCCGCTCCGAGAGATGTGTGATAAAGAACAGACAGTGCAACCCGGATCTCCCTATATTCTTGGCACCTCACACAATAAATAATTCTGTAATTTTTACCCCAAATGCAGCTACTATCCCCTGCTAACCGTTAGAGCCACATGGTACTATTGGTCAATATTCACCATTAACCAAATGCTTTTCACCGGAGGAATAAAGTATAGGGTAAGATGCAGCTAGGTAAATAAGAGTAGAACTGCAATGTTGTTTGCTGACGTGCATTGACGTCCAAACAGTGAGAGATTTGGGGTAAAAACTACAAAATATCTCCCAATACAAACACGCCCTATAGTATAGTCCCACCCTTGACATAAATTGACAGCTTTCTGTGTAAGGCATCTGAAATACAAATGCTTTTCAATTGAGTTTGGACTATTTCACAATGTATATGTCCACATGTGGAAAAATACAATTAAATATACAATTTGCAATTCCTTTTGAAAATAGTGCAGAATATCCTTACCTGTCCATTGATTATGATCAATGCCTGAGAGATCTGCTGGCATGGGTTTTGTGGACTCTGCTCAGTTAAGGAATTCCATGTTTGTTCCAACATTTAAAATAAAGTTTAAAAAAAAGAAAAAATACAAATTGTTTTAATAACAGTGATTCAGTTCAATTAACTGTGTGAAGTTAATCATGAAATTGACCCATCATGATTATGAGTTAAATTCACCTATGAGTTGGTCTACAGAAGCAGAATATGATATAGTGATTGGCTGAAAGGTGTGCTTTCAAACTGTCTAATCAATGGGATGTTCCAGTTATTATAAATCACAGTTTTATGTTAATATGCTGGCTATATCAAACACACACAGTCACTGGCACAGATAAGGGAGATCACACTGCATGCGCGCACACAGACATTTCTATGACAAGTCACGTAGGTAAAACAGTCCATATATAAACACTTATAGATGTAACGTTACCAAAGTGATAAGGACAAGTCAAAAACACGATCTGAAAAATTAATATATGATGTTTACGCTCATAAATTAGGTACATTCTGGTGCAGCTTTAACTATAGCACGAAATAAAAATATATGTGCGTTTAAGTTACGTGAGGGTTAACGTTAGTTGATTATCACAGACAAACAATTATGTAAAATTTATAATAAACACGAACTTACCGTTAGACGCCTCAATAAGACTGCATTCGACGAGTTTTTCTCTCACAAATGTATCCATGCGCTTTTCTGACAGGAAAAAAACACATTTTGAATTATAATTTGTATTTAAAAAGACTTTATAAACCACAAAAGCATCAAATCACTTCCCTAACGCGGTCAGCGTCACTCGCTGTGCGTGCGCGCACATTGAAATGCCCTGAGACGTCGATTCTTTTCCGGGAATCACTTTGTTCGAGAATTACTGAACCGGTTTACTTGAACTGGGTCGTCGGTTCTTTTAGACCTGCAGTCCGACTATATTGTACGTAATTTGTATGATTTAAATGTCGATATGGACAACTGCAGGCGTTTACATTAGAGCAGAAAGTCGTATTCACTTTTTGAACTCATTTGACTCACTTAAATATCAAATTCGCTTTTCAGTGTCAGAAACTACTTTTTCCTCTATTTTCACAGGTATTCGCATATTTCAGCCACCAGTCACTGTCTGAAACTTAATAAAACTGTATTAATCTGTCGTCTCAGATACCTTAACACGATTATGCGAGTCACGTAACGTAGGTTGGCCGTTTGAGGTAAACAGTTCATCATTTAACGTAAATAATGTTGGCCTGTAGACGTTTAACAGTATTGTTGCTGCAAAAAAAAGTTATAATTCTGCCAATTTAAAATAATTATTACTGAAAACATTAAATAAACTTACCTTAACCTCCTGAAACCCGAGAGATTGCCTGTTGTGCATTTTATAATTTTTCTTGCTATTTGGGATATGTAGGACCTAATAAGTATAATACCTAAAATTTGTTTTTGTACAGGAAGTAGTTTTCCCAGAAAAAAGATGTCCTCATGTGAGGACAGTGGGTCTATCATGATGTGAAATGCTGCAAAGCAGTTTCATTCACTTTGCAAGCACAGATGCACATTGCATGTCATGCATCGCACACAGGATTTCCCAGTGCAGCCTTGTGCTCTGCATTCATGCATTTCATTTATAAAGTTATGTTATGTCCTCGGCAGAGGACATCGGGACTCAATTTCTAAAAAAAAAAATGAAAAGACATGAATGAAAATGCATAGGCAAAAACAATAGATTTTTTTAAATCACCAATAAATTTTTAATGTTCAAGATTTTTTTTTTTTTTTTTACCAAACTTTGTATAAAGATGATTCTCAACTATGGTATAACAGAATAATTCAGTATAAAATTTTTCTTTCTGCAAAATGTGTGTAAAATTACCATTAATGGGTTTTCTAATTATATACAATGTATCTATAAACTAAATCTAATTTGCATATAAATGTGTTTTTGGGGCAACATGTAATGAAAAAAGAAGTGTAATAATGTGAGTAATAATTGTCAAGATTTTCATAATAATATATAATATTTCATAGAATATTGAAATATAATTTCTTTCTCTATTCATTTGTTATGTCTCCAAAAATGCGTCATAAGCATGTGTTTAGTCCCGGTGTCCTCATCTGAGGACATGTATGAAATCAATGTCCTGTTTAGTAACAGAAAGTCATATTTTGATTTGAAACCCCATAACATATTTCTGAGATGTTGATTTATGACACAGAATTTAAAAATTAGACAGATTTAAATGATAACTACAATATATTATAGAAATATTATCATATTTCTATAAGAGTGTCACTAAATTAATTTCAGACATTTTGATGACCAAGGAGAGGGAGTGGTCATGTGAAACATCCAATCATTTGGTATCTCTGAAAAGCCCTGAATGTGCTCTGTACAGGACATCCAGATCTAAAACTGTGGCATGAACAGACTCAGAGAAATTCACAAAAATATAATGTCCTCATATGAGGCCACAGGGTCTCAAGAGGTTAAAACAGTTGAAAGCCGTGGCTTTGCCCCGTTGTTCTTCCAAAGTGACAGTTGGGGAGCGATTTAAACATCTTCAAGGCGCGTTAAATAACCCAGCGCTGGCCTGAAACAACCCAGCGACGCAACCCAGCAGGTTTAACCCAACACCTGGTAAATTGAAACTACCCAAAAGTGTTTAAAAAGAAATTAAATAACCCAACAAAATGACCCAACAGACTCAACCCAGCATTTTGGGTTAAAAAATAACCCAGCCGTTTTTAGAGTGTAGTGATGGAATGTTCATTTTTTGAGTGAACTGTTTCTTGAACATTGGAGAAACTTCACGTGTGATTTTCTTCCTTGAGTGTGTCAGCACATCATCATCCATTGTTAAGACAGATTTGTCGTCTGGTTGTTTCAGGTTTCATTTCCTGTCACTACCGCCCACCATAATATCAGTTACTGCTATACTTTTCCTTATACTTATACTTTTTCCGTTAAAGCGATAGTTTGATGTTTATCTGCTTACCCCCAGGGCATCCAAGAAGTAGGTGACTTTGTTTCTTCAGAAGAACACACGCTTAGATTTTTAACTCAAACACAGTAGAACATTCAAAGTACAAATGACATCATAAGGACGTTGCCAGATTTTTGATTTCACAACGTTACACGTATGTTCCACTAAGACTTTAAGAATGTTTCGGTTTTTAGAATGTTGTGAAAGTTCTGAGACTGTTCCATGTTTGCTGGGAAGCTGCATTAGCTGTGGGGTATTTTTTATCATACTCACTCACTGAATATGCTGACACGGATCATCTAATGAGGAATCATGGTCAACATGTTCCAGAGATGATGAGAACATCCTGTCAGACACAGCAGAAACTGCTTCACAACATAATGTGTTGTGCTGAAAGAGAAACTTTCTTCCATCACAGAACAAACTATCCCTAATGACATGCATCTAGGCTCACACACTAATAAATGGTGTAGGATTTACTAAGAAATGGCAAATAACCCTTTGAATTAAAGGAATTATTCACACAAAAATGAAAATTCTGTCTCAGATCTATACAATAGATAGTATTTTTTCCATACTATGGAAGTCAATGGCTTCCAGCGACTGTTTGATCACCAACATTCTTCAAAGTATCTTCTCTTATGTTCAGCAGAAGAAGAAAGAAACTCACACAGGTTTGGTACAAAGTCAATGATTTTCATTTTTAGGTGAACTGTCCCTTTAATTGGCAAAGTAGAACAAAAGAAATATCGTCTTGTAAAACATGCTTTGTTTTATTTACAATTACAAAGATTTTAACATCACATCATGCATATTATAAAACTGTTTTTTTTAAAGGTTTTGAATACAGCTACCATTGAGAACAACGATGAACCTTAGTTAACATGTCAAAACTATAATTCGATATGGATAGAATAATGTTTTAATGGAAGTTTGTGTCTATCCTCTATAACACACACGCTGTGACAGCACAATATAATGCAGCTCATTATCACAGTATCAATATCTGCCACAGTTAAAGACCATTAGAAGACAGACAGTGAAGTGAAGGTATACATAATAAATACATGATGTTCAGTGGGTGTCTGTCTGCAAGATTATCATTATTAATTCAAATCATAGCTCAGATAAATAAAGAGTAAATAAAGAATGAATGTCTAAATGTGTTAAATAAATCTAGCAGTGAAAAGATTGGACAGATTTAGCAGATGTGATTAGATTTTGATCAGGACAGTGTTATTTATTAAACCATTATTTGTATAATATATAAAATATAGTTTTTGTTAATATCTTGAATTATATATATTTTCAGCTTTCATTTTTATTTTAATTTTTTTGTAATTTTGTTTTGTGATTTTGTAATTTTTATTATTCTATTTTAAAACATGTATATCTATATCTATCTATATCTATATCTATATATATATATTTTTTTTGGTTATTTTAGTTTTTCAAGTTTAATGTTGTCTGACATATATTTTTTGAAATATTATTTTATTTCAAATAATGTTTTTATTTTATTTTTATTTTGTACTTTTTTTATTGGTTTAAGTTTTATTTAACAATAATAACCTAGGAAATATACTGGAAAGTAACCAAAAATATTAACTTCATTTGATTAGAAGCCCTTAAAACAAAATGTATTTAACAACATGAATATATAATACTATAAATGTATTTTCAGTTGGAATTGAAGTGTACAGTAAACTTATATCTGCAGCGTGAGCATTTCAGTTCCAAAACTGAGCTGAAGTAAAATGTTGCCTGTGATTCACATAGACACACTTAAGAAGAAAACTCTCTTAACTCTTTTAAGCATCAGGATCTAATACAGAGAGATTCTGAGCACTGGGCTATTAAAGGAACATTATAAACATCACAATACAGAATGAATGCACATGCAATGAAGAAACACCAGTCTAGTTCAGCTTGATTTCAGAGTATATTCCTTGTCCTTGTCTGTGACCTGCTGTGTTCTGGGTTAAAGCCTGTGAGACCCGAAGCCCAGCAGTGTGAACCAGGAAAACATTTTCACACTCTTGTTTAACATCTTCACACACCTGAGCAAACACATGGTCATGTGACGAATGGAGGGACTGAAATATTTTGCAATGCATTCCTGTTCTTCAAGACTTTTACAAACAAGGTGCATTTAACCAAGAAGTAAAACTATGAGAGACTATTTTTGATATATTTTAAAGATTCCTTCCCATCCAACATAGAATGTTCTCACAAAGTTATATAAATGTTATATAAATGATATATGTTATATAAATGACAAAACGTTCTGGAAGTAATAGTTATGGAATATCTTGATATATAATACCTGTAAATTCTCAAAGTCCTTATGATGTTATTTGTACTCGTTGAATGTTTTAGGAATTTTTTTTTTGTAACCTTTAAATAAAAATAAAAATGGACATTTCAACATTTCAGAAACAATTCAAAACAATGTTTCCACAATGTTTTTATAACATAAATTTGTTACATAGGTTTCTATCTGTATTTCATTTTGTTCCATTGGAATTTTTCAATTAGTGAATGCATTATATATCTTTTTTTTTTTCTTATTTTCTTGCCATTTGTTGCAATAAAACTTTTATGAACAACGAATAAGAATTAAATGTAAATTTTTAAAGTTTTTAATGAAATTAAGAAATTAATTAAGAAATTTTAGCACATTTTCTCATATATTTCATTTTAAAAATTCAAACAATAAAATTCAATTAGAAAATTAAATAAATGAAAATTTTAAATAAAGTATAATATTAAATAAATGTTTGCCAAAGTTAAGATCTGCTCTCAGCGTCTCTGTTAGGAATTGTCCAACACATGTGTCTTAATAAACCCTTTTAAAGAATCATTCCTTACATGAAAAATTTAATCAGAAGCAAATCTTAATATTAAAGCACTCTGCACATATGATGTTCTCATCAAACAGAGTGTTTTCAGACGGTTCTGCAAAGCTTATGAACAAAATGTTCTTCCAAAATCATTAATACAATGTGCCTTTTAAAGCTATCTTGGTTTAACAATGCTTTAGCACAACATACATTTATATATAGTTCATAGAATGCTTTTTCTGAAATGTTACTTTTTTTAAAAAATGTAACTGTTTGTTTTAGAATGTTCAGAGAAAATTCAAAAGTAACATTCTCATAATGTTTCCTTAACAATCCTATTATAAAGTTTTATAAAGGACTTTTCGAACCTTCACAGAACTTTCAGAATTTATGTTTTCATAACTTAATGAGAATTTAAACAAAACATCCTTAGAACATATTTTTGTCAGCTGGGTTTCAGGATATACAAGGGTCATTCAACGAAAAAAAATTTCCTCAGCAAAAAAAAAAAAAAAATAATAATAATTTGATTAAATAATAAAACTTTCAGAATCATTCTGACTAGGACTTTTTAAGTGAAAAGCAAATGCAACAGAATAAGTGTAAAACTTGCAGCTTCACACTTGAGTAGCTGACATGCGCACTACACCCTCTAGTGTCTGTCAGGAGAAACACACCTGTGTTAGATGCTTTACCACTGTCTGTATGAAACTGTTGGGCTCCTTTTCTGAGACTTACACAAAAATTGCAATTTAACCCTGTAAAGCCTTAATAATAATACAACTGATAATCAATAATGGATAATAATTGATTTTTTTTTTTATGAAAGTGTTTATTGAAACTTTTAAAAAGATTAAGTAAATATTTTTTTTTATTTAAGTAAAATTTTTTAAAAAAGAAAAGAAAAAAGTTTGCATTTGTATTTTATGTTTTATGTTTATATCAGGCTTTCATGGCTCATATAATCTGATACAGTGAGAAATATGGAGGAAAAAATATGTAAATATGCAATTTGCTGCAGATGCTGATATTCATTTGCACAAAAAGTGATGGAATTCTGCTTGTAATGCTTGAAAATCAATCAGATCTTTATAACAGTATAGCAATACTCACATAAAATAATATAAATATCAGTCGTCACTCTATATCTCCAGTAGTATGTCTTAGTAAGATGATATTTAAAATATCCAAACATATAATGCAATGCAATCCAGTGAAAGTGCTTTGACTGGATAAAATACTCTGAAGGATCAATCAAAGACAGAAGGACTAGATTGAGTGTGAAACATGTTTAACAGCAGTTTTCCTCATGTTGCTCATTAGAGGCATTGTTTGATACAGTAGGTTTTAAAGGGTTAATCAAAGCGAAACAATCTCATTTGTGATTTTTCATGCAATTTGACAGTTTTCTGTAAAGGACACACACTTCAGTTATTTCTTTTGTTGAGAGAGAAACTCTGTTGTTGTTGTTTTGCATAGAGTCATGTGACGGAATCTAAATCCAGCCCTCATTTGCATGTTACCAAGGGAAGTGATGTGACTCACTCACCTCGACAACCGTCTCTCACAGCCAAGGGCGTAACTTTGGGTCTATCATTGGGGGGGTTAAACTTGCGGCATATTTATTAATTAATTTATTTATTGAATAATTTTCTTGTGTAAAAGGTAACATGCTAATTTGCATAATTTAATTATGCACCCCCCCCCCCCCCAAAAAAAAAAAAAAAAAACGGGTGACTCTACTGGAGCAAACATCAACTTAAGTTACAATACAGTGACATTGGTTCTACACAGTCCCTGGCACCCTCTGGTTTTACCTCACAGGACACTGGCAAACCAACATCTAGCCAGCCAACTCCAGTCAACAAAACAGCATAATAACAAAAACAAAAATAACAGCATTAAAAACTTTCAAATAGAGAAAATGAAAGTGCAAATATATTATCACTTTGCATGAAATAAAACTCAAAAGTAGATTAAAAAAATAATAATAATTGTGTTTGCATTTAGCCTCTGATAACATCAAATTCAGAAACTGAGAAAATACAAGTGTGGACTGACGTTAACCTTAGTTGTGCTTTGATTGATTTTGTCACTTTGCAAACTCCATGCAAAAAAAAAAAAAAAAAATTATATATATATATATATATATATATATATATATATATATATATATATATATATATATTATAATATATTATAATCATCTCAAATTGAACCGGAGGTGGTAAATTCCTAATAATAATTTAACGTTACGTTTAACGTTTTTTAGGTATTTTAATGAGATAGATACCTAAAATACGTTGCGCATACAACTCAATTAACGCGATCATTATAAAGGTGTTTGAACAACAAAACACATCCACTTGAACATATTTGACAATCGGAATATCAGATATATCCTGCTATAGCTAACAAATTTGTGAAATTAGAATAAAAAAGGAAATAAAAGCAGATCATCAGTCATCAGCGCTGACAAGCAATGAACGATTCGTCTCCATGGGAACCATAAAGCGATACTACGATCAATAACGGTCGCCTTGAAAAACTTGTAAGCCTTACTTAACCTTTTCACACGTAAGTTTAAATTTAAATGTGTCTTTGTTTTGTTTTGAGTGTATGGTCAATAAATAAAGTAATTAGAAAAAAGTGGGCACAAAACATGTTTGTCATGTATCTACTCCCCACACTTTGAGAAACGCTCAGCTAACTTAACAGCCAATTTAGCGGGGTACCTCCGTTTGGTCAGGATTTTCTTTTCTTTTTTTTTTTTGGCTGGTGTCGACAAACAATGAAAAATTGTTGTCTGGCTGCCTTTCAGTGTCCTTTTAATCTTTCCGTCAGCTTTTTCCACCCATTCATCCCAGGGACTGCGCAAAATAGTGAACAAACTTGGTAGAGAAAGCCGGTTGGGTAATACCAAGTAGTCGGTGCGGGGGGCGGGGGGTACATTACAGATTATTTAAAATATGATACTATCTTTCTTGCTGGCAAATGAAATTAATAAAGAAAACGAACAAAAGTATTTATTCTGAATATTTCATATTTTAATCTGAATGGTTTGATGATACTGAGGGGGTTATATTAGTTGGATCTGATTTTTGGGGGGGTCATGACCCCCCTAACCCCCCTGCAAATTACGCGCATGCTCACAGCCATCCCATAATCTTCCTCCGATGTCTTCACACTCAATGCTTTTAGAAAGTGACTCAAATGATGCACAATGTTTGAGTCTACAGAATGCATCACCATCTGGCAAACACATGCAATGCAAGTATTTTGCTAAGCTGCTTGTGAATTTTCCCTGCTAAAACTCTTTGGATAAGTTCATGCATGCATTGCAGCTTTCTAGTGCTAGGAGAAAGTTGAAAAACAAGCTCCAAAAACCCAAATCACTTACCATGTGTCCTCTTCACACGGCTGGGAAGCTTATTCAGCAGTTACACCTCACTTCCTGTCTGCACGGTGGGGTCATGGAAGGTCAGCTCACATATTTCCTCCAGGCCCCTGATTCCTCCAGCGCTTGGCTTCCTCTCTGAGCTTCCTGATGTTCCCCATTATCTTTTAGTTTGCTCATTTGAGTCCATAGGTTCTCCCAATAAGCCTTTCAGAGACTCTTCATATGGAAAACAGAGTGGGAGAAAGTTTCATGACCACAGACAAAAGCGCCTTTCTGTTGCATGCAAAATAAATAAAAGTCAAATACAATAAAATTAATAAACAACATACAAATAAAATGCAGTTATTATGAATAAATAAATTAATTGGAAAAAAATAAAAAAATAAAAAATACTTAAAAATAGATTCATTAATTAAAAATATAAAAATGCATAAATAAAAATAAAATACATTAAAATAAATAAAAATAATTAATTACTGAAATAAATAAATAAATAAAGTGTTTCTTTATTTGTCTACTAATAATGTAATTCCAACCATGTCTCAATTTTTTTTTTTTTTTTATAGTATTCTGTAATGAAAATTACATTTGAACATTCTTGGAATAATATTCTGCTGAATAAAACACATTTCTACACTAAGACTGATTCTCACACAGTTAAAATATTTTCAAACTTCTTGAGAAATCTTTCAAAACTGTTTAGCTGGAATGGACACACAATAATAATGCACTTCTCAAATAATATTTACCTTAATATTTCATCCCAAGCTTCTTTCTGACACTTTTGTTACCTTATGAAAGGGGAAAAAACTTTATTAAATTGCTGTTGGAAATGAGGGGTGGTTTTAATCTCTAAAAAACTGAATAAAACTGAAATATGTATGTTTATTGTAATAATGATAAATATTTTAATATTTATATTGTAAAATTCTGATGTATTTTCATATTTTTTTAAGACTAAACGTCTGGGGAAAAGATCCCAAAAGAAACGTACACACACACACACACACACACACGCACACACACAACTACGGTAATATCCCGGTGTTTTTAGCGCCCTCTAGCGGCCGCGGAGCTCCAGAGCTGAGCTGCGGGACTCCGCCCCTAATCCAGACCGAGCAGATCGCTCTTCCTGCGGCGTGACAGCAGCAGCAGCAGCGGCGGAGGCACTGGAGCATTGTGTGTCTTTAATATTCATTTGATTCTTTCTTCTCACACTGAGTTATTAATACATCATCATCGGATTTCCCTCTCTCTGGACGGACTGCAGGACGGAGAGGCTTCTTGACAATGGCCAACAGGGATGATGAATACGATTTTTTGTTCAAAGGTAAATTCTGCATTCCTTCAAACAGAGCAGAGGAGTAATCATTCATAATCCATCCATTGTTCCAGATCTGACATGCAATTGAATAGCCTGTTGTATCAGGAAACATCTTTCGCCGCGGCACCCGTCTAAAATCATAGCATAATTCACAGGCTTTGAGACAGAACCTCCCGCAGAGGCATCGATGCACATCCATCGATCAGTGAAACATCTGTGTGCGATGGCTGGATGCTTTCACACGGGATAGACAGAACCAGGGCCTGGATGATGGAGAATTAGCATGCGTTAAATATATATGAGCCTGAAATGAGATGCAGCCCTCTCTTGAGTGCATGCTCTCATTAAGATAAAAACAGCAGGGGGGTCATTTTGCACTGCGATCTAATGCTTTCTAGTGATTATAACTGCTAAAACATTCCTATAACTTTCCCTGACGTGTTGAAATATCATGTCAGTGTTGGAACAAATAGGCCAGTGCTTAAAATTCTGTCAATGGAACGTCCCTGACATTATTCACATGAGATACATTCTCATAATGTTGAGAGGAAACGTTCTAAGAACATTGTTTTCGGAACGTCCTTATGATGTTATTAGTATGTTCTCAGGTTTAATGTTCAGTAACATTTTTGGTAATAACAATAGAACGTTTCAAGGTGAAAGAATGGAATGTTACTCTAACGTTCGTACAACCAAGAAGAAACGTTCTTAATACATTAAACTGGTCGTTTTGATTATTTCAAAACATTCAGGAATAAAATGTCCCGAAGGGTTTTAAAATGAAATGTTCCTCTGACTTTCACATAACTGATAATAATAATAATTATAATACAAAAAAAAAAAAACACATTAAGTATAAAAAAGTGTTTTAAACGTGGAAAGAACATTCAAATGTAACATTTTCAGAATTTTTTCAAAATGTTACAATGAAATGTTCCTCTGACTTTCTCATAACTAAGAAATAACGTTCTTTAGATATTTATAAATGGGTGTTTTAAACGTTGAGAGAACATTCAAATGTAACATTTTCATGATATTTTCAAAATAATACAATTAAATGTTCCTCTAACATGCAAGAAGAGATAATAAGTAATACGTAAGTAATAAGTTTTGAAGGTTTCAACATCCAGAAATAACTTTTTATAATTTTTCAAAACAGTTGAATGTAATGTTCCTCTAACATTCACATAACTAAGAAAAACATTTTTAAAATACAAAAACGGTTGTTTTAAGTGTCCAGAGAACATTCAAATGTAACATTCTCAGATGTAACATTCTCGGAATGTTTTCAAAATGTTACAATGAAAATGTTCTTCAAACGTTCTCATAACTAAGGAAAAACGTTCTTTAGATATAAGAAATGGGTGTTTTAAATGTTGAGAGAACATTAAAAAGAAAATCCTCAATGTTTCTGTAACATTCACGTAAACATGGAGAAAAAAAATGTTCATAGAACATATTTCTGTTAGCTGGGTAGGATCACGGCAAATTTTAGAAAAAGCACGCGTGATAATAACGAAGCCACATGCTGAAGATCAGTCCTGCAGCTGATGTGTTACTGATTGAATCACGACACCTGATCAAAGTCTGACGCTGAATTTCTGTGACATTCCACTTTCACCAAATCAGCAAAATGTGAGGATCAAAGTTCGACTTGTCTTCCTAAGAGTGCGTGAGGATATCAGCCTGAGCTGAAGGAAGTCAACGCAAACGCTTTCACAGCTTTAAAGGAAAACAAAAACTTCCTGACCTTCTTTTTTCTTCCTGAAACACAACATGAGATGTTCTAGAGTCACTGTCTGAGACATGATGATAGTGGAAGGCCACTGGGGGGGATGAACTCCAAAAATGGACATTACAAGTAGTCCATAAAACTATTTATATTTCAGATCTTATACGGGAATCAGATCTTGAGTAATGGGCCTTCAAAACCAAGAAAGAGAGAAGGAGTGATGCAACCACTGATATGTTCTTACTAGTGTAATATTGCATTATACTTATCATTTATATACAGAAATAAAAGTGAACAGCCATTATTATAGGGGTTAAATAAACAGTGTCTCTATTTCTCTATTTCTCTTCTTGAGAAAAATCAGTGATTATTTACCTGTTTTCCTTTAATATTTTATCTCTGTTCCTCATATTTAAGTGGCTTAAATCTTTAATTATTGTGTCAGGTAGATGTAATCAATTATTGGCTTGACACCATGAATATTTACCGTTTTCCGTATGTCTATGCGCTCTACTATTCACAAGATTGGGTTTTTAGAAATAAGTCTCTTCTGCTCACAAAAGCTGCATGCATTTAATCAAAACTACAATAAAAACAGTAAAATTGTGAAATATTATTACAATTCCAAACAGCTGTTTTCAATGTGAATATCTGTTAAAATATAATTTATTCCTGTGATGCTCCGCTGTATTTTCAGCATCATTCCTCCAGTCTTCAATATCACATGATCTTCAGAAATCAGAATAATATGATGATTTACTGCTCAAGAAACATTGAACACAATTGTGCTGCACAATATTTTTGTGGAAACTGATGCATTTTATTTTTTAGGATTCACAGATGAATAGAAAGTTTAAAAGAACTGCGTTTATTCGAAATACAAATCTGTTCTTCACTGTCACTTTTGATCAATTTAATGCATCCTTGATATTTACAAAATGTAATTAAATGCATGCTGCTCTCAGTTGTTCTCATCGGAGATTCGGGCGTGGGGAAGAGTAACCTGCTGTCACGCTTCACAAGGAATGAGTTTAATCTGGAGAGCAAGAGCACGATCGGAGTGGAGTTCGCCACCAGGAGCATCCAGGTGGACGGCAAGACCATAAAAGCTCAGATCTGGGATACGGCTGGACAGGAGCGGTACAGGGCCATCACTTCTGCGTGAGTACAGTCATGCGTCAATACAACCATCTGTACTGTAATACAGCATTGTGTTAATAACACAGTACTCCAAAGATAACTACCCAGTGCTATTACAGTATCATTGATGCACTACTATAGTTTTTATTCATATGCTGAAATAGAATTGTTCATAAATATTTGAAAATGTAAAAAAAGTAATGTAATTTTGTTTGTCATTTCAACTTAGTATTTATTTTTAGTGCAATTTTTAGGTTTTATTGTTTTTGTAAACCAAGTTAAACTAAATGAAAATTAAACATGTTGCTGATTAAAATGTAGCTGAAATATAATAAATAATTTTTTTTGTATTTTATTATTTTTCTGTTAAAGATTTTGTTTCAAGTAATTAGTTTTTATGGTTTTAGGTTTAGTGCACTATAATAGCTAACTAACCTTGGTTCTAGTTTATCTTAATAACTTATGCAAGAAAATATAAAGAATATATACATTTTAAGTTATAATACACATATATATATATATAAGTTAAACGTAATAAATACACCACAATAAAAAATAATTTGCATTTGTGGCTGTTGATAAGTGTCCAAAAATAACATTTACATCCTTCACCTCAGCCATTAAACTGTTTTATTTTTATATTTTGTATTTTATTTTAATCTTTCAGCCATTGTATTTTTTAATAGTGTTGGCGATGTGATAAAAACCTCTAACTATGAGCAATAATAATTTTTGCTAATTTGTTAAAATATAAATATTAGATGAAACACTAGAACTAAAATAAAATTATTAACTAAATAATAAAATTAAATGTATTGAAATAAAACTAAAACCAAATTAAAATAAGTTATGTTGTCTACAACTAATTTAAATGATTTGGCAAGTCAGCATTGCTTTAACAAAATAAAATATTTATTTATTTACTAACTATATTACATAAAAAGTCAAACTAAAGCTTAAACTGTGCAATAGTAATTGTGAAAGCAGGGATATTATTGCAAAATAAATCTATTAAAGACTTTTTTGTTAATTTGTTAAAATATAAATATTACATGGACAAAAAAAAAGTAATTTTGCTTTGACAACCACCTGAAATAAGTTTCTAATGCAACATTGCTAAATGAGAAATAAAATGTATTAACTAAATAAATTAAATAAAAACTAAATCTGAACTCTTAATTAGTGATAGCGAGATCATGGTAATTACTGCTAACTAAAAGTAAAACAATAAAAAAAAAAATTTAAATATAAATTAGTAGGCAACATTGCTAAAATTGATTAAATAAAAAATAAGGTAAAATTTATTTAGCAAAAGTAAAACTATTTTAAAAATATTTGTTATTTTTTTAAAATTTAAATATTAAATGAAAAACAACACCTAAACTAAATGAAATAAATAAAACTGAACTAAAACAAACGTTGAGCAATAGAGAAGTGATGTTTGGTATTTTGGCTCAGACTGTGGTTATGGTTTTCGGAGGTCTGCAGGTATTATCGTGGCGCGGTCGGCGCGCTGCTCGTGTACGACATCGCCAAACATCTGACCTATGAGAACGTGGAGCGCTGGCTGAAAGAGCTGCGAGATCACGCCGACAACAACATCGTCATCATGCTGGTGGGGAATAAGAGCGACCTGCGGCACCTGAGAGCCGTTCCCACCGACGAGGCGCGCGCTTTCGCAGGTACAGACAAACTGATGCTGCTTTTCTTCTCTGATTTATGTAGGCGTGATGTAAAGCTGTGGAGAATTACATCCACTACAGGAATAGTTCAATAGAAAAGTAACTAAAATGTCCTCACCAAGATCAGGATGAGTTTGTTTCTTCATCAGATTTGTGGAAATGTAGCACTGCATCAGTGTCTCATCAATGGATGCTCTGCAGTGAATGGGTGCCGTCAGAATGAGAGTCTGATAAAAACATCACAATAATCCACAGCACTCCAGTCCATCAGTGAACATCTGGAGAAGACAAAACCTGAAACACATCCAGCATTAAGATGATTTTAACTCAAACACATAGAGTCTATAATCCAGAATAACACTTCCTCCAGTGAAAAAGTGTTCTGGTCTGAATCAGGAGAGAAATCTGCACAGATCAAGCACAGTTTAAACAGACAACAGGAGATGCACTTTTTCACTGGAGGAAGTGTTATTATGGATTATGGACTGCAATTTTAGCTGGAAGCAATTGTTTAAAGTTAAAAATATCTGTTGCATATGAAAGATTCTGGTAATTGCATTAATCAAACCTCAGTGAGGTTTGTTTGTGGACAGCTCAGAATCGAAACCCTTCAGAGCAAATCACATGTGTTTGTTCAGGAGGTTTTGTACTCGATCAAAAGATCTGTAGTAATAGTGCACCTGAGTGTATAACAGTGAAAACACGAAAAGCTGTAAAAACTCATCAATGGTGAGGAAAGAGTTAAGAGCAGATGATGTTAAACACCTACTGTTTGCTTCCAGAGAAAAATAACCTGTCATTCATCGAGACGTCCGCTCTGGACTCGACTAACGTGGAGGAGGCCTTCAAGAACATCCTGACAGGTACAGACCCAAACGCTTCCTCACTTTAGCACTAAACCAGCCAACATGATTCACCTGACAGCTACAGTGGATCTGAACAAGTGCAGCATCTGCCATCTGGTAAACTGTGATCGCCTGCAAGGAATTATGGGGATTTCAGAGAGATGTTTCAGATTGGATTGGAAATATTCACACTTACATTGAAGCGATTTCATAATCATTCTCTACTAGAAGATGTAATGCAGCATCAAATCTAAAATTCTGTGTATTTTCAGTTCATTTTGATGCGTTTCACAATTATAAAAACCTGGAGGGAAAAATATTACATTCATTGAACGTCATACACAGAGAGAAGGGTTAATATCATTAAAACTAAAACTATTAAAACTAAAATATATATATATATATATATAATCCTGTTTAAAGATTGTACTTTTTTCCCTGTAATAGTATCCTTAATTTCTCATTGTTAAAGCAAAAAATCTTTGTGAAAAATAAAAAAGTATATATATTGCATATGCTTTTTTTTGTGAAAAAGTGAAAAAAATACTAATAATCATAATTAAAAAAAAAAATATATATATATATAGCATATTCTACTTAAACTAAAATGTAAAAAAAAGAAAATATATTAATAAAAAAAAAAGTTTCCGGTGGTACAAAAAAAGCCATTAATGGGTTCATAATAATCATAACAATCAACAGTTTAGCAGTTTACATCAAGCTATTCCACAGCGACAGAGCGATGCTTATTCAATGAACTCTCTGTTTTATCTGTAATAATCTGCATTCGTTTTCTGACTCTTTCTCTCTCCGTTTCTCCTGCATCTGTAGAAATTTATCGCATTGTATCACAGAAGCAAATCGCTGACCGATCGGCTCATGACGAGTCGCCAGGAAACAACGTAGTGGACATCAGTGTCCCGCCGACGACAGACGGACAGAAGGGCATCAAACTGCAGTGCTGCCAAAACCTGTAACCATGACCCCAGCCCTCAGCTGTCACGCCACTAATGTTCTCACTTTTATTTGTGTAATATATTTTTTCTTTTGATAGCTTGTGCTCTAAAATACTGCCACGAGTAAACTTTTACAGTATCTGACTGAGCTCTGGTTTATTGCCTGCAAGACTGTGACTCAAAAATTTAAATCAGGTTTAACAATGCAACCAAATATACAGAAACAGGGAGAAAAACAACGTTACCTAGACATTTTTTTTTCTTCAGACATCCTCTGCTACCATCAGCTGAATCTCAAGATCATGTGCAGGTCATATTTCACTCCAAAAAAATTTTAAAATTGTAATGAATAATTTGAATACTATCATATTTAATTGAAAAGGAATTTCACTCAACTTTGTATCACTGTAATGCAAAATTAAATATTTTTTCATTGTTGTAAAACAATATTAACTAATTAATATTGTTTTATTACAGTAATATTAAGAGCAAAATTCATGAAAATGTCATAAATATTACTTTTTAGTGTCATGGATCTAGGAATTAGGACCCAATTGCAGTGAGATAAAAAAGGGTTTATTGACAAAAGACTGATAAAAGAGGGTGGTGAAGTGCACAAGATCCCACAACAGGAACACTATGAACAGGAACAGCTAGGGAATGCCACTGGGAAGGCTTCAGGAAACAACTGGCAGAATACTCTGGCAACAGCAACACCAGGCTGATCGAGAAGACCACACATAGAGCAGAGCTCAGGAACTTGTTGACCACCGCCCCTAAGACAGACCAAATGCCAGGCAGGTAGAACCAGGGCAGGACACATAGGGACGGGTCAGGAACTCGAACACAAGACTAGACAGGACAAAGCTCCACAAAAAAGTTAAAGTACACATGAAATCAAAATGACTATATTTACTTTGTTCGCCTAAATTGATCGTTTTGTGCTGAACAATTCATCCATGCGAGTCAATCCACACAAAAAAAAATTTTGGCTTCATAATCTTTAATCAAAATCTGAAAATGCCCCTCCCCTCTGCATTGGAGGACCTTCACTGATGACGTAGGCTTGAGGAATTGGGCGTCTGCTTAATCCGTAACCACGCCCCTCCAACTGACAGTAGACAGGCTGCCTGTGTGTTTGCGAGCATTGACAGTGCGTGAAAGGAGAGATGGCGAGGAGGTGCATTTTTGGTTGTGGAACTCACGGAAGTTCCGTGACGGAACACTTTTCCCTTTCCCTAAAATTTCCTCGTTACGGTCCAGATGGATCGATATTATTACATTTCGAGGAAGGAGGGATAACAGAGTGTTCACGGATGTGCTCGAAGCACTTCACGCGCGAATACTCCAAAAACAGGACAGAACACGTAATGGGGTTCTTGAAATATCTGTCATTAACAGATAACGCTGTCCCGTCAGTGTAGACCGTTGGTACCTCACAAAGTTTGACGACGGTGAGTTGAAATGAACCATGTCTCATGCAATTGAACACACCTACTTATCTAGAGCCAATCAGGTGCTAGTTGGAAAATAAGCCACGCCCATTATTTTTCCTCATTTATTATTCCGTTTCTCTCTGAAATACGTCACAACACTGGAGAAAAGCCGTTTGCAACTTCCGTTTCACGGGGACTTTAAACTCAAGACAAGGAAAAATACAAACCAATATAAGGTTAAGTAACAAAATAAGAAAACTACCAATTTAACCAACTTAAAGAATAAATCAAACAAAACCAAGAATCAAGACAAGACAAGACAAACCAGACCAAACCAAACCAGACCAGACCAGACCAGACCAGACCAGACCAGACCAGGAGACACAAACACATATTGAGATTGAGACCAAGACAGAGGGGGGTGAGAATGACCACGGACCATATAAATAGCACTATAAATAGGGAGGAAAATACATGAGGCACAGGTGAGCACAATTAGACAACTAGGCTAACAAGAGGGTGTGGTAAAGAGGAAACAAAAAGGAGGGGCTAAGGAAGCACATGGACAAGGAAAACAAAGCCATGTGCTGAAACAAGAACCGTGTCAGTGCAAAACTCTGACATTTAGTCTATTATGAAATACTGCGAAAAGCAAAATGTTTTTGTTGTTGCATTAAGCTTAATATTTTTATGCACTCATTTTATGACAGTTTCCAACAAAATCTAATTATGAAAAAAAAAAAATATATATATAAAGTAATAAAGTAAAGTAATAAGTAATTTTTTTGCATCAACTTTGATTTTGACATTCATTTCTGCAGAATCTTCATGACATTTTCATGAATTCACCTCAAATTCCAATTGCAGTACAGCAATGATACATGTTTTATTTGTATTTGTTTGGTTAAAAATATTTTATAACCACGTTTTCTTGAGACTGACCTTAATACTTTACAGCAGAGTTGTGAAATCAAGCTACTAGACAGACAGTACAGTTGATAAAGCTGCTAGTTGAGTCTGATATCACAGCTTTCTATTCCTGTCTGTCTTACACTACGGAGGAGGAAGTCATATATGCAGCAGACAGGAAGTCCCGCCTTCCCAAACACATCTGTGGTATCAAATAACAAATACACTCATGTGGAAACTATAGTGTACGACTAACAGATAAGGAAAACAACTGGGTACTAGACAACAGCTCACTTGTTACAGCACTATTAATTTGATTTGAAATGCATTGGGATTGTTTATATATATATATATAAATTATATATATGTGTGTAGGTCCATTATTGTCACACACACCTCAGTGTCTGAAGTCTCATGAATGCTGGTCTGGAGCTTCGCTGTGAACACACACACACACACACACACACACACACACACACAAACAAAACTATTTGCAATTATAAACATTTTCAAATTGAAAATAAAATGATGCTTAGATTGTGAATAATAACCTATAGCTTCAATTATGCATCCAAAATAAACATGTACAGAAATGCTCCACTATGACGTCACTTCCCCTTTCTCCTGCATCATGGACAGAACATTGCATTATGGGTGCAATAAAAAAGTAGTTTTCATACTGCACTGACAATGATAATAATAATAGAAATTACTCAAATTATAAAAAGAAAAATTCATTAACATAAAAAACAATTAAAACAGAAATGAATGGAAATTCTGTAATCTGAAAACAATATATAAATATTATTATAAATATAATAAAATACATATTGTATTTCTTTTACTAGTAAGAAACAGTCATTATATGTAAAATACCATAATGACTGTTTCTTACTAGTAAAAGAAATACAATATGTATATATTAATAAACATTTAAAAAAGGAAATTAATGGAAAAAAATTATCTGACAGCAATATTAATATATATATATATATATTTTTTAAATACGTATAAAAATATTGTAATTTATATTTTAATACTATAATTCTGACCAACACTCGGAAGATTTCTGTTTCAAATAAATCCTGTTCTTTTGAACTTGTGACATTTTTTTTATCAGTTTCCACAAATATTGGGCAAATATTGGTTTTCAACATTAATAAAAAATCTGAAATGTTTCTTGAGCAGCAAATCATCATATTTTCATGATTTCTGAAGATCATGTGACACTGAAGACTGGAGGAATGATGCTGAAAATACAGCGGAGCATCACAGAAATAAATTACAGTTTAACACAGATTCACACAGAAAACAGATATTTTAAATTGTAATAATTTTACACAATATTGCTGATTTTACTGCATTTCTAATGAAATAAATGCAGCATTAGTGAGCAGAAGAGTCTCTTTAAAAAACATTTAAATGTAACTGATTATTGACTGAGATTTTGCTGATATTTCTGGGATGTTTCATCAGCAGCTGGTTTCACTAGGTTTTACTAGAAGCGTGTAAAATCGAATGCTGTTTTTAAAACATGATGTCCGTAATGATGTGTATAATACCATGCAAATTATTCAGCCATAAACGTGGCCGACACTCTTTGCATGTCATTTGTTTTTACCCACAATACACCAGACATGGCTTTAGACCTGAGAGGAAACAGATTCACACAATGCACAGTAAATCATATTGAAATGCAGAATCCCAGAGTGAAAGGAAAAGTGTAGTTTCCATATAGGCTTTATTGGTATGGTTTGTTTTTATGTTTACATCATCATAACCAGCTAATGATCTGTACAAACACACAGGCCATGGATGTTCAGTGTTCGAGACGCACATTACTTGGGTTCACATGCAGAAAAGAGCTGCAGAAATGACAAAGCCTCAAGTACAGCACAGACTTTCCTCAAACCAATAACCAAAGATATATACAGTACAGTCAAACACTCGCTTACACACACTTTAGTTATCACATACTCATAAACACTAGATGTCTGAAGAGCTAAACCAAGCGTCCTGAACAACATGCAGGCCACAAAATAAAACTCTTGTTACTTCACACATATTATTATTACGCTTTAAAACATACTGTACATTATACTACAAAGACTCGCACCATGAAACATAAAAAATAGGATTGATTTGGATAATATTGAGGATTTCATTGCTGAAATTTTAATATTGAAATAAAATAGTCCATTTCATTCTGTAAAACCCAAACTGTAAGAATAAAGAGAGGATGCAGATCAATAAAAACTTTACATTAATGCACTTAAAATGGACAGTAACAATTCTTTAAGTATCGCCTCTAGTATTTTATACATATAAATAAAATCATAAAATGATGTCCAATTTTTAAATCCATTTTCCATTATTGTAAATGTGATTTTTTGTGTGTGTTGATTTTCCAAAATTAAGGATGAATCAGAATTTTTTTTAATCTTATATATAAAAAATGTATAGCCTGAATGCACTGTTAGTCGCTTTGGATAAAAGTGTCTGCTAAATGCATGAATTTAATTTTAATTTTTAATTTAATTTAATTTTTAGATGCTGTAATGAACCAAAACATTCCCTCAAGAGATTGAATATATACATATGCATATTGAAATGTCGAATATATCATGATATTCAGCACATCTGAAATTAGCCTTAACAAAATTAAATATAAAATAAAATAGATATAAGATGATAATAAATATAACATTATTTTAAAAGAAAACAACATTCCTTGAAATGGAATAAAAAGGTTAAAAAAGCTGAATGACAAGGTTGTAAAAGCTCTCTGTCTCTGTCACAGTTCAGTGTTTTAATCACAAAACAGTCACTCTCTATCGCTCACAAAATCTGTCAGATTATATCATTATAGAAATAATGACTCTAGACAGCGCTCTGTGCATATATGGTTTTCAGTTATATTGCCTAAACATGATTCAAATCAGATGCATTTATTTGAGATGCGGAATATTAGTATTTATTATACTTCATTAGTATTTTTTATACTTCATTGGCAATGATACTGATAATATTAAAAACTTATAGAATAAAGGCTGGAATACACTACAATACTTTTCAAATCTGAACAGATTTTTTTTTTTTTTTTACACTTAATGATTTTGTAAATAGTGACTGAGGATCACTAACACACAACAAGACTTTGAAGTTGATCTGAACACAACAAACTCACACAGAAACATGTGCCTTGTTGCTAGGAGACGAGTGACACATTGAAACAATGTGTTCTAAAAACATAAAGCATGTTTGAAATCCTTCAAAAACAGTGTAGTGTATTCCAGGCTTAGCTTACAAAAACTTATAATAAATGATCAATTATAATTATCAAACTATATTCATTTATAAAAAATGCATGCATTTTATTTTTAAAATAAACATAATATTTAATAATAATATTTAAAATAATAATTGCTTAAAATAAGATATAAAAAAACGATAAAGTAAAACATGTAAGAATAAATTATATATATACATTATAAAATTATATGAATCATGTTTTTTATTAAAAGATTTTAGCAATAATAATAAAAAAAAAATAAAAGAAATAAAAGGCTATTTGCGAATAAAGTAAAAAATTATACTTAAGTATAAATACTATCGTAATAGATATCCATACAATTACGTAGATGAAAAATGACTATGAATAAAACATGTTTTTAGAAGAAAAAATACATTGGAAATTTTTCTATGAATGAAATATGGATTGTAAAATAATATATTTAATACAATTATTTTAAATAGGAAGAAGAAGAAGAAGAAAAACAATTTGCCAATAAAGTATAATAAAGATATATGTTCTCAAAAATTCTTAATATTACGTTTTTAAGTAAATGCATCTAATTTTAATAATGCTTAGGATTTTTTTTTTTTTAATACAAAAATATTGATTGAATGATTTTCTGCAATGTGTTGACCTGAATAGAAGGAATTCAGCATGTTTAATGAAGACGATCTAAAACAGTTTAATAGACCAACAATGGACCATAACAAAATTAATTTGACTCATTAAAAAAATACAGAGAAAGAAATGACTACTGTACATGACTGACAGAAAAAGCCAGGACTAATGCTCGGTTCATAGGTGATGCTGATATGTTTTGCGGTCCAGTGTTTCACAGCATCCATGTGTTTCCAATCATCTGCAGTGATGCTTTCAGTCTCAAACCTGTTCCTCTGATCACAGATTTGAACTGTATTCCACTCTGAACATCTCAGATGTGCACAAAATAAAAAGCATGCATCACGCAGGACGCATGGATTCAGGATTGAGTTCATGGAATGATCGAAGACATTAAATCTAGTCTAGTGCATCATGGGTCGCCGATAACTTGCAATGCAAAAGGATGGGATTTATTTGAGGGATTCGCACTGACATTTGGATTCACACACACACAGACACACACTGGATTTTCTGAGAGCTAACGTTGTTTTTGAGGGGAATTGATTGGGAAGTGGCACCCAGGTAGAAAAGGATTTTTTTTTTTCAGTTCATCTTCACTCCATCCTGAAGAAAAGGTCCCAGCAATACCGCTCCAGTCCCACAGCAGAGAGAGAGAGAGAGATGTCTACTGAACATCCAGATTACTGTACAGAGAGAGAGAGAGAGAGAGAGAGAGAGAGAGTGAAAACACTGGCTGCATCACACACAGTTCATCAAGTTCTGAGACACCAACAACAAACACACGGCGTCTTCAGACCTTATAATGCAGCTAGGGGAGAGCCAGAGAATGACTTTGACCCAGACAGCACACGTACGTCTGTGGAAAGCATCTGCTGTGTACAAACATCTGAAAGATGTCTTTAAGATGTCCGTTTTACATGCATTCTAAATACATCTTAAACACATCTTGTAAATGTTTCTTTAGTCGTATTGCAGATGAGATGTACGTG